>NW_026849505.1:0-98262 GCF_030869305.1 Colletotrichum tamarilloi | reverse complement strand
TCCTCGAGAGCCTGACGAAGCTGATCTTCGGTATATTGAGGCATTATATATAGAAGAAGACATGTGCAAAAGATGAGCCCATTTGGACGCGAATTGAAAATGTTGTGATAAAAGGAGGTTGGGGGTGGGCATTGGGTTGTGGTGGATTTTCGCGTTTTTGTGGGTGCCAGAAACAGGGGGGTGCCAGGAAGTGGGTATGTTGACTTATCTGTAGCGCGATATTGGATAACTGGGAGAATTCTCGCTTGGTATTGTTTCCAGAAGTCAATACTCACCAAAGGACTGATACAATGATTGAGCGGCTCCATCAAGGTCAAGCTTTTCTCGTGAAACTAGAATGAGCAACGCGCAGTCGCTGGGATTTTCGCACCAAGTTTGGATGGTATCCCTTGAACCTCGAGTAACAGACGCAAGGAATATTACTCAGGCATTTGGATATCTGTATTACTGACTTGAAGTTCGGCATGATTCTCAGTTTTTAGGGTATATTGACGTGGAGACTGAAGAAACTTCGGTGAACGATGAGAGTGATCATGAATATTCCCATGATTATCAGGAATCACAAATCGCGTGTAGGCTGCGATTCAACATCGCCGATGTCCTTCAAGAACTGTTTCATCGCCCTTAATTCATCTTTCTTCATCCATTCTCTCATTCTCCAGACGGTAAGCACGGTGACGACGAGCGCCATTGCAAAATAAATGGCCACCCAGGGTGAGATGATTTGAGAGCTATCAGGGGGCGTCCAGTTGAAGAACGACATCGAAAAAATACTCTAGCCTCACGTTAGCTTTGTCGTTTTCAGATTTTGCTCCCATCGAGAAGCAAATACCGATGTCATGGCTTACAGCAAGAAAGGTGCCCGGCAAGAAGATCATTCCCAAGTGCGAAATACTCTTCATTTGACTGCCATCTTTCTTTGTGGCGAAAGCGATAGCAATCGCAACTTTAGCGTCTCGTCTGGTGTAGTAATTCGACTCCTAAATGATCTGTCAGCCATCCAAGAAGAACATGCATTGTCTCTCTCCGTACTAGAATCATAGGATATGCAACCAGTCACTCACCATCTGTGCGGCCAGCGCCATTCCTCCAAGTAGACTATCGCAAGTTCTTACTTTACTGTCAAACTCCGCGATCATCTCGGACAATCTAGTTTTGATTCTTTCACCTGTCTTACGCTCCTCAGTGTGGTGATCGATATCTTGACTGCCTTGGGCTGGTTGTTTGAAGACTGTTGTTGCCAGAATTTCGGATTGCTCAATCATTTTCACGACCTGATCGTGAAGGCTTTCCAGTCCGTTCTTGAGAATACTAACATCGAGCCATAATTTCGTTGACTGGGTGTCTCTGCTCTGGGCTACAAGCTCCACTTCTTCCGTATCCGGCTTAGGGAGCTCCGATTCTAGACGAAGCTTGTCTTCAAGAGTGAGAATCCACTGCCTAAGTTCCATCTGCTCACGGTCTAGGACATTGAAGAGACGTTTACGTTCGAGCTCCGCGAATACCAGTGGCATGATCAAGGGATGGAGAGCCTGTCCCTTGAATACCTTGAGCCATGCTGAAACAAGCTTGATGACTTGAGGAGTACACCCATACATCATTGCGTATGTCATCCGTTGGCTAGGAAGATGTGTTACGGACATGGCTACGTCGTCTGGTTTGGCTGGTGATGCTGTGTCGGACTTGCAGTTGTACACTAATTACCCTCGTTAGGTTAATAACACTCTCTTGCAAGTTGATCCACACATCGAGAGTTTATTCATATGACGGTCTCTTCCAAATAGGCGAATCGAAAATTTCACATACCGATTGCTGAGTTCTCTGAGCCACCAGAGTTCACTGTCACCGGTCTTATGTTGAACACAGCAGTGGAGATCCTGCCGTGCAAGAAGGCGAGGGATCGGTGCTGATATAGACGCTCGAGTATTCTACGGAATGTCCCTTGCTCGTATGGCACCGCCATTATATTGACGGGTTTTCCGAAGACTGGTTTGGGCCTCGAGTGCATGACGAGAAGCAAGCCTGGTTCTTGCACACATAGCTGAGGTGCGGAGACCTATTAAACACATAAAACTTCGTACACATTTGAATTCTGGAGATATGAAAGTGGCCTTACCGACCCCAGCGACCTGAGAAAGATATCCCCGGATTCATAGTTAGGGACCTCGTAGGTGAGTTGGGTGTCTGGGGTCTGTTCGTGCATCAGTTGGGGTTGTTTTCACCAACAATCATGAGGCGAACTCACACCTGAGGTTTCTTGTAAACGCACAACATGAAACGAATTGCCAGGAGTGAATGGAAAATGCTCCAAATCAGTCTCACGGAAGTTTACTTCCTGGTTTAGAGATTCCATGATGTTTCTTAGGATGAACGACAACACCAAACCCGAGGTTCTTCAACTTTGGGGCCGCTGCGGGATTATACATTAATGGCGATTCCTACTTGATCCAAAGTGCATTGTGAGATACCCGTGGTGAGTGAGCCTATCAGGCCATGTTCCCTCTTGGAGGTCCCCGCGCGAAACGACAAGCCCATTGACACCTAGCCTGACTACTTGCAAGCATGGCGCTGCTGACGGCAGATGCAATGCAAGCCAGTCCAACAATCTGCCAGCAGAAGGCATCCACTCCAGAACACACTCCGTAGGGGGTTAGGTAACGGTACATCTTTTCTACCTGAGCACACCACCACCATATCTCTGACCAATCGACGCACTGAGCATATTATACCGAAAGTCAGGACAACCATCTTGATGCACTATAGCCTGCTACTAAGCCACTGCTGTTCTTGAGATCGGTGCTGATCATCTCGTCATTTATCCTGCTGATAGGGCTCAGGGCCAACGCCTTCGCCTCGGTGTTGAGAACCAAACAGCCAGCACAAGGGAGCAGTTCGCCTCGCGGATGCCTCACTCACACAGCCACAAACTTGTGCAATTATTTTCCTTGGGATGGCTCTGTCAGCACATAACTACACATTTCGGGCCTAGAATCTGACAGAATGAAGTTCGGCCGGTAGAGACTCAGAGACGGACAACACTTTTGCTTGAGAGGTATAACATCTTGTAGCCTCTTTCAACCTACTCATCTTAAGCAAAGCGGTTTATATTTGACCCTCGACCGCCCAAAATTGCCCTCCATGGATGTCAACGACAGGCAGTCCCTTATTACAAGACTCAAAAGTTCGGTCCCTCTTTTGTTCCGAAAGCGTCAAACCATGTCTAAACCCGAAGAGTTCCGAGCGACTGACACCATAACCCACCGCTATGCCGATGCCGATGTTTTGAAGCGGATGCTTGTCAAATTCAAGTTTACCGAGAATACAATCAAGATAAGGGTACGTTAGCACTGACCGGGTTTGCCTTACTACGGATGTATGCATATATGTTAACTGGTCACGCAGGCTACCAAGGCGAAGGGATTCGAAGTGCAGCTTTCCAGGCGTCTGACAGCTGTAAGTTTCAAGGTACTATAAAGGGCAGACAACTGACCAGATCAGGAAGAGAAAGAGGAAATCATGACCGAGTTTGAGGAGGAAGCTGAGAAAAGAGCCATGGCGGCGCTGTACTGATTCATTCTATCGCAGTTGTCTCATCGTCAGTTAGATAGCTTTCTTTGTCAAAGAGTCCCACGACTCAAAACTAAAAGCCATGGTAGTGGGTTTCCACCAGGCTTCACCAATCAAGACTTTTCTTCCATGCCATTTGACCGCTGTTTCAATATTGAAATGGCTACAAGCCTAGTATGCATTTAATGTCTCTTCATTTTCCGCAAATAACGAGCTGACATTGGAATCCTAAGTTCAAAGTCTAACTAATAGAATTCATCCATACCTGCAAGAAGTCCCGAACTTCACTTGATGAATCTCGTCCACAGCTATCGATGACCAACATCTTCTGTTCGATGTAATCCAGGAGCTCCGCTAAAGCATGACCCGGTTCCATATGACCTCGAAGATCTCGCATATGCTTTGTCAACCTTTAGTAAGCCTCATGCGTGAAGGATGCTTGAGCCTGGTATGGCTTGCGGTCGTTGATGACCTCTATGTAAGTCACTCACCGAAATAACGGCTGGCTTGATTTTTGCAACCATGCTGCTTATTGCCCTTCCTAGACACCAGCTACGCCGAGTGACTCTTTCTTTGACAAAGAAGACATCCTCTTCAATGACGTAACCTCCAGTTTCGGTTTCATCAGCTTCAAGGCGTGCTTCTTCGAATTCTTGTACCCCTGACCAGCCAAAGATGGCCCAGGTAATGAAATCGAGATAAAGACACCCCAAACACCAGATATCCCATTTCTGACCTACAGTTGAGTCCTCAATATCTCTTTCGGGAGGCCTGTAGGATTTCGTCTCGGCAATTTGCTTCGGTCGGAAGGTGGATTGGCTATCGGCGGGTAGTGACAGACCGAAGTCTGTTAACTTGAGCGTAAAAGTCGCATTTCCATTACTGAAATCATCAAAGCACAGAATATTTTCTGGCTTGATATCGTGATGGAGCTGTGCCTGAACAGAAACGCCTCCTTCATTCGATGGATGGCCATGAACGGTAGACAAGGCATCGGCAATATTGTAACACTGATCTGCCATCCACTTCAGTGAAAACCAGGAAGCTACTACACCCCCGAGACCTGGGTAAGGGTCGTAGGCCTTCCATAAACGCTGAAGATTACCCCCGTTTGCCCAGGGAAACAAGAGATAGAACTTATTCCTATGTTTGAAGGCTGCAAGAAGAGGAGTAATTCGTGGATGCGTGGCTCGCTGATTAGCTGCCATTTCATTCTTGAACTCATTCTCGGCAGCCGTAAGTACCTTGCCCCTTTCGAGTATTTTCAACGCAAACGATTTTCCTTCCGCTTCCTGTTGGTTTCAATGGTGTTAAAGACGTGAAGGTAGAAATGCACGAGATGCGCATGGGAAGGCCAAGCCGTTACTTACAAACTCACAATGATCTGCGTGGATACCGATCTTGTGCACAGATGATAACTTACCACCCATCTTTCCTTCCTCTTCCTCGGTTGTTGTCCAGGGTAGACTTACTTGGTCATGGATAATAAAATGACCAAAGTCGGGAGAAGTCGGCATTAAACTCGGGAAATAAGGGGATCTCATCTGCCACTGCAAGTGGATGAAAAGCTCCTCCTCATTACCTTCGAGGGAGGTCAGGATTTTCAGAAGGTCTGAAGCAGCTGGACTTTCAGCGGTCGAGCCGTCAAGTGGCCACGTGCTGTCACAGATGTTGTGTTGAGATCTTTGTATAGGAACAATGTAGCTTTCCCTTCCTAGCAACACCAAACATGCGAATATGATTCTAAGTCCGGTGCATAAGGAGCTTCCACATCGGGAACAACTTTCGCCTACTGGACTGATCTGACTAGCGATGTCCTCAAGGCTTGTCACATCCATACTAGATGGCAAACATGTTGATAGCCATCTCAACACATCGTTGTAGTTGATCTCGGAAATTAACCAGCGTCGTGGTATAAAGCGATTTCGGCTATCGTTGACGTCTTTTTGCGATATTCGAAGTAGTGTGCGACTAATCTCGTCTCGGGTAGCCCCAACACAATGGCGGCATCGTTGTAAGTCGCATTGGCAATCGGCATTCGAAGCAAATCTCGGCATCTGCGTGAAGAGATGGTTAGCGCGCGAACTCTGCCAACACACAACATCTCGCAGCATGTAAGTTGGATGATGCATATGCAGTGGATGCACTACGAAACATGCGGCATATCAATCCCCGAGGTTGGCACTGCTGCCCGATGCTCTTCGTCGAATCAACAAACATAGGGTTTATGAGCTAGTCACTACTTACGGTTGATTTGCTCGGACCCCGATCCATGCTTGGTACTTTATGTTGTGATGATTATTGGTATGATTGTCGGAAGTCTCTGGGTTAATATGCGGCTGATTGGACACAGGAATGGAGTCTGACTTCGAATTATGTTGATGAAGTAGAAAGTGGAAAGAAGTGCTCTTTTGAGAGCCGGCGATTTGGCGGTCGGTGAGGCAACCCTGACTGCAGGCTCCAGGCAGATAGATGGCTTGGAGTTAGAAGACTCAGGCAGAGTCATGTTTCGCTGACATGCATCGCCTCCTGAGCACATGCGGCAACATCAGGCTGCGCCCTAGAGCTTCACCGCAGTATGAAATCGGGAGAAAAAGATAAAAAGTGAGGGGCACTATGCCATCTCAGCTCCCACGTTCCAAACTCCCTCATCCGGTGCAGCATCCGCGTGCGACCAACATTTCGCAAGCCCCGGTGAGATTGGACCACCACCTAGGAAGGCTTCTTGGTGCCAACCGACGTAACCCGGTGTGGGCTGGCGTGCTGGATGTCCGGCCTTCGCCCAATCAGTGCCTCTCAAGACCAATGGTGCACACCCGAGCGAAGCCCACAGCCTGCTTCACCACACCACATCACTTTGTACCAGCGTCCTCTCTTATCTCAGTACTGGCGTCAAAAAGAACACCCAGGCCGAGAAGAAACCTGCATTTTCGCTTGTGCATCAACTACCCCTCATTGTCAGTCTTGGGAATTTGTCCAGATACTTAGCTTATACATTCTTCGGGTCGCATTGGCAAATTTTCTCGGACATGCGCTTGCAAAATTGACTGGCTTGATATCATTGATCGACGAGATGGTCAAGCTGATCTCTTCTTCTGAGGGCGATGTAATGCGCAGCATTGCCCTGCTCCCTGTTCAGGCCATGTTCAAGGCAGTCTGGGGCTCGCTTCAGACTCGGGAGTGAGACTGACGTGCAACAATAAGAAACAATAGTTTAACAGGACACTTAGCCACCCCCAAACTATTCAAGAATCTGGCCATGTCCACATCATCAGGAATACCCTAGCGCAAGAGCCTGCCCGATACCACACTACACTATTCTATCTGCTGATACTGAGAGGCTGAGACCGCATCTTTAACGAGCAGCTGTCGCAAACAGGCGCATCTCCGAGAATGAACTACTTGACCGCCATTTTCTATCCATCTCCAAGGTCGTACTCTTTCCAGAGCGACATCGATCCCTATTCCCCGGCGTCAAGCCGGCGAAGCACAGGATTTTCGTCCACATCATCCTCCTCTACGTATAGACGAATCTACGGCGAAGAACAAATGATCGAAGGACGTTATATTGACAGGAGGAAGCTGCAGGAGCTTTTGAAGGATAGATTTGGTCACCAATACAGGCTGCAGGTGTGTTGCCCTCAGTTCGCTGCACTCAATTCAGGGACGTCAATAGCAACTAATGATGATTTTATTCTTTTGCAGATGCGGTCGAACAACTACCGACTGTATGCTGGAAGACGATTGAGCGAAGAGGAGATTTTAAGTTGTTGTTAACCTACCTTAGTATCTTGGAGTGTCTTGCCTTTGACTTTGTCCTCTCCTTGGGTCTCGCGTCTCTCGCCCAGCCTGCCTCGGCTGTATTGATTATTTCTTCAGCTGTGTTATCTCGTCACTTTCTAATACTTTCCCTGGCTGTATTGTCTAATCTGTCAAAATTTGTTTTCAATTTCTGTTATCTGTCTTCTACAACCTACTGGTTCTTGTATTAGTCTTCTAGTTTCGGTTTTCTCCCTATGGTTGAACGATCGTCTACGCCCAGCAAAGGCCTGTGCTTATGCAGTATTTGCAGAAGGAAGGTACATTGGTAAAGGATCTAAGGAATTTACATGCTAGGTATTTGACCCTGGGGGGACCTTAGTACCATCAGGACAATCTAAACCTAAATTTAACTGCATAAAGAATAGCAGAGCGTCTAGAGGTCTTCTGAATCTACGGGAGCTGATCTCGTCACATGTCCGGATTATGAATTCGATCCTGACGAACAACGAGCGGGAATCATGGTACCAGTTCTACCAGGAATTGTCTATTGAACGTGAATGTGTAGCAATGTCGAGCTAATTCACTGATAAGTACACGTTGTTTTGCTTGAAGAGTCGATACCCAGCACAAATCACCATCGGCGCAGGGGTGATATGCCCAGGGGTTGTATGGAGCATCATTCTGTGAGAATGCTGGACCTGTAGACGTGCAACCTAATGAAAAGCTTGGAATCTACACATAATTCGTGAACAACGGCACTTTAGAATTGAACTGCTCCCTTGCAATACAAAGTCACTCGTTCAGTGAAAGTCGTCGCCCAAAGCAGACCTGAAGAGGGCCTATCCCATCGACTGCTACAAGGCGACAGTACAATGGTCTCCAGCTTTTCTCCAAATTCTCTGAGATATGAATTTTTTAAATTGCGGATATAGTGGAAATAAATCGGAATAACGCCTGATTGGTTCTTCTCCTGCACTCGGATGTACTGTCGCCTTGCAGCAGTCGATGGGATAGTTAGTCGTTGCAATCCTCTGCAGCATTTCCGGCAAGACCCGCTAAACTGTACTTTTGAGCACATCAGATAAGACCGGCGTTCCTCAATCCTCGATCTGGCTGGGAAATGTGAGCGTCGGTTGCGGTGCGACTTTTCCTGGCACGTGCTATTCAATTGGGTACAGTCACACGATAAGAGCCACAGGGATCATTCTCAAGAGGTTTTCCATCTCAGAACTTAAATTGGATGACAAGTGAACCAGGCCTGTGGCAATTATTGTAGCATCTCCGTAGAGGAGCCCTGCGCCAACACATACTCTCACTCAATGATCATCTCTTCAATGAAAGAGGCCCGAGACCAGATGTCCATATTCATGAAATATTCTGAACACACATCAGATGCTGTGACCACGAACGAGCTCTCCAATTCGTTAAACCACCCACATGGGTTGTGAGATTCCATCATGCCGTTAGTGAGCAGAGGCGTCTCGAACGTGTCTGATCCCCCTTCGAGCCATCTCAAAAGAGACGATAGTTGAAAGTGATCTGAGATGGCTGCATCATCAACATTGACCTTTCGGTAAGTGAGAAGTTCTGTTTGAATTGTCGCCCAGAGAACGCCGAGATTCTGGTTAACACGGGGAAGGCCGATGAGATCATGTGCTTCGAACAGCGGGCACTCACCCCACTCATCATGCAATGAGCTGCTATCGCTCTCATTTGATGTTTCGCCTCGGTCTTCATCGTTGTTGAATCGATCACACAGATTCGATTCGAAGCTAAACTTCATGAACTGCTCGTGTTGCTGTGAGGACGGAGTTGTATGGCGCAAAACCATCAAGAAACATCTCCAGCCAAGCTTGGAAGAAGCCCCCCAACCTTCACTAACTGCTCTTGGAACTTGGTCCGCCAATTCTAAAGCAGTCATGGATCTATGGCGACACACTTCTTCATCAGGAGACGAGAATATGTCGAGCACTGACAAGTCTGCAACTTGAGCGGGGTCGGCCCCTAGTACAAGGAGACAGACGAGACAAGCCAGTGCCCCAAACAGCGTTTCGCCACTCTTTCCATTCTCTGCCAGATGGAAAGCGACAGCCACAAGAGTATGCAGCGGGCCTAGTTTCATCTCAAGCCCGCAGCTGGTGCAACGTCGTCGAAAGAGGCCGCTGACGGTGTTGATGTTTGGCCTTGACGAAGGCAAAAACATTGCCATCATGCTGTGGCACACGGCCTGTACAGAGCTGTGACAGAAATTGTGCTTCCAATAGTCCGGAATTCTCGCTTGTCCAGATTTGTAGAGCTGTCGTAGTTCTGGTGAGTTGGCATCCCATCGCCCACAAATATCCTTCTCTTCGCCTGGAAAGCGAGTGCATTGAACGAACCTTGTGCTGACTTCTGCCGGAGAAAGGTTCGTGTGGGAGCGCAAGACTGAAATCATAAGACAGTCTAACACAGTATGTTCGTTGGAGTCCACGTTGTTGAGAGCGATGGGATAATGGCAGCCTCGCAATTGCAGAGTAAGATGATGGAGCATAAGACAACAGGTTCTTCCTCCATCTAGAAAGGATGCCGCAAGATGGTATGGGTAGATACCCGTGAAGTCCAGTCTCCAAGTCTTGGCTGAAAGCCGCATTTCGGAAAGAGTTTTTGAGATAAGTTCTATGTTGCCAGCCATAATGGCAAATGCCAACGAGTCCAATGCCAATGGCATGTCAGATGTCGAAATGACCTCTGAAACGACCTCACAAGCGATCGGAACCTCCTCGGGGGCAGTTGTGCTGAATCGATTGTTGATAAAGGTTTCATGAATGGAGCTTTGGTAGGATTGGGACCTCCGAGAGTCTGGCCACTCAGTCCATGATGATTGATCACCGAGATCAAAGTCCGCTTGCTCTTCACGTGGAGTAGAGGGCAAAGGCTCGTATTCCACTAAATCCGATTGATGTATGGCCCAACGACATATTTGTGTTGGTCGCGGACCTTCGGCAGAACGGGATCCGGGTGGAGATTGTCCAGAGATCCTTGCGAGAGGTGAGTGAGAGTTCTGAGGCGTTCCATCAGTGGGTGAGCCAAGTGTAAATTCTGCGACCATTCTGGCTGTCCATTCTTGAGGACCGGTGCCCCAGAACTTAGCCGTCACGAAGCAGTACATCCAATAGTCATGCAGCCAGTCGGAGATTGTTCTGGAAAGTAATCAGCAATATGAACCAGCAGAACCGTTGGCAGGAAAACTACACCTTCTGTCATTGACATTGCATCCCCTCAACAACTCTTCTCTGCGGCCTTGTAGAAGCAGGCTAGACCGGTCCAGCAATGTCTTCTTCCGAATGAGAGCAACACCAGGAGACAGATCAAAAGCTTGGCCAGTCGATGCTTCTGGACTGTTGATTTGGAGATATTGCGGGGTCGGTGGATTACAGTTGAACGGAGACGATTGATCGTCTTGCCTCCCGAGCGAGGCACGGTACGCGATGTATGGCAGGTTCCACTGAGAAACTCTGGAATTCCGTCTGGTTAGACTCTGATCTGTTGGGATGGTGGTGGGAATGAAAGCTTACATGCCAGGGATCAATGACGGGACAGAGTGGTGACGGATACTGTCTTTGATGAACCGCTTCATCTGTTTGCTGTCCATGGGCATCATCGACTCCCCTTGTCGAATCTTCACATCCGAGGTGTTGCCTCCGACACGATTGCGCTTCCCGAGGGCGGTGATCGCCGCAGTCTTCTCTACCTTCTTCGTATTTTTTCGAATGTGCCACTGGCGGAGACGATAGCGATAGTGAGCGGGCCTATTTGCGGCGTACGTTAGATGACAGGATGACAAGTTTATGCTAATGCTATTCTCGGGAGAAAGGCTGACTAACAATGCATTAAAGCCATGTTGCTCCTTCATGAAGTCGGAAAGTTTGTCTAATGTGAGTGGGCTGCTTGTAGCGTCTCCCAAAAAGGCCTGGACGATTATATCCTTGAGGTAGTCCCATCGTTTCTCAAAAAGAACGTCATGGAACGTAACCTGCCGGGGCGGGCCATAGGCTATCGGGGCGTCCATTACTACGCCACGGAGAATCGAGGCAACAATGATATCTGGGCCGTTAAGGAAGAAATCGAACCAATTGCAGGTGCAGGTTCAGGAACTCAAGATAGACTCGAGAACGTGTTCAGGGGAACCACCCAACAAATCGATATATGAAGGCAAAAAATGATCGATAGGGGTGTTGAATATTGACCAAGATGGGTATGGGGGAAGGAATCAAAACGCTTCGAGGAGGCAGACCCATGGAGTTTTATTCCACCGACCTCGTGGCGGTCGCCTTGAGATTTAAGGCAGCGGATGCCTCGTTTTGAACAATCCCGGTATGCAGCTGAAGCAGCCCTTCATCCCATGTCTCTTGTCTGTGCAACTCACAAAAGGCGACTCACCAATCAGGGCTTCATGAACGACGCCTCACAGTAGTAGCGGTGGTGGCCAAGCCTCCACAACCCCAACAACTATCCAATGATGGGCGATACAAAAGGAGAGAGGCCAATCAACCGGGTCAACGAACGCCAAATATCCACTCACCTCCGCGTTGGCAGTCGTGCTTCCAAGGAGGCTCTGTTGCACGTTGCATGCTTAGCTGTCATGCTGCCCCTTCCTCTGTCTCCCGCCCAATTTAGCTCTACGGACGCCCCGCCATGTCATTCCTTGCCAGCGAATAAGTGGACGAAACAAAAGGCAACTGGCCAATGAGAATGCCACCATTCATTGCGCCGAGACCGGTTGATCAACCCATTTTGTAAACTGACGCTAGTGTGGTTTCTGCAGGGCCTGGCCGGAAGCCGTTCCCTCCAACGACCACCATGCACAAAAGGTGAGGATCCAATAGGATGCCAGGGTTTCTAAATGTTAAGTGCATCGCTCACCGTGCCTTCATGACGACTGTGACACGCAAGATTCTGCTCGCCCATCCCGTGTTGACTCTTAGGCCTGCCTGCGATGTTATGGTGAGACTTACAAAAGGGGAATGGCCAATGGCGTTCGATTTTGGTAGGAAAAATGGAGACCACATCGACCTTGAGTTGGTGAAAGTCAACTGACGGATGCAGATCTGGACTGTATGTGCCCGGCTTTACTGTGCTCAACTGCTCTACCATTCATATGTCTGCCTGATGTGGGAGGAAAGGGCGATGTGTAGTAGGGCGGCAGTGCCCGAGCCTGTAAGTAGGTTAATATTTATCAATGCTTGACTGGGAGGTTTCTAGAATGATAAATATCTCGTTCAAACCCTCGGTTTCTCTTGTCTTCTTGATACCAGTCTATCCTCTCTACACATACCTTCACTGATCGACTCTTGGATACTTTAGTTAATCTGCAATCTTCAGAGCGTATCAACAATTACCCACTCCTCATATCCCAGCCATTCCACCTACCTAGTGATCCAATTTACAAACGCAATCTACACATAGCCATGGGATCGTCACGCAAAAACAACCAGCCCGCGTAAGTTTTCGTCTCCAGGAGCCAATATTGGTTTTGCTATTCCATCCTCATCTCTAAATTTTCAATTCGCAGTCCCGCCCCTCCTTTCTCCGTGGACGAGGAGACATCAAGCACGACCGCCCGCTGCGGTTCGCCATCCAGATCGAAGTCGAAGACTACGAAAACCAATAAGGCTGTCCAGAGGAAGGGCAAGAAGAGTAGCAAGGATGAGCACGTAGACGAGGATTTGGCCTTCATGGGAGCACACTTCTCGTAATATCTTCTAGGTCACAGAGCTTGGGATATTATACGGGGTAAGGTACTGGGGATTCTGCGGTTCCATTCCGAAACATCAGTGTACTTGGGCAACTGGGACACATACACACGGCTACGTTGGCGGTTCCCACGTGCATTAGGCAGGCTGGGGGCGATAATCATTGATCAAGTCTTCCCCAGTTCAGGGTGCAATCCTAGCAGTTTTTGCCTCGTCATGACACCGTAAAGGAAGCTGGCCAAGAGGCTTATGATGAATCTGAAGCCACCTTGCAACATTGAAGCAAGCTGAAAAGCGAACGCCGAGTCTTTCCGCTGCATGCTACAT
Organism: Colletotrichum tamarilloi; assembly: GCF_030869305.1. NCBI lineage: Eukaryota > Fungi > Ascomycota > Sordariomycetes > Glomerellales > Glomerellaceae > Colletotrichum > Colletotrichum tamarilloi. The sequence continues at coordinate 84,874 of NW_026849505.1, read as the reverse complement.
GCACTTGGGCAAGCATGGTCCGCTGAGATGTTGTAAAGGTACAAAACGTAGAAGGTCATTCCACTTCGATTCGGCTGCCCTGTACAAGAATCAATCATCAATACTAAGCCTCCTTTCAGAACACTTGAGTAACTATCTCCTTAGTTATACCCATCGTAAAGCGCTTTCATATGGATAATGAGACCAAATTCTTCCATTCCTAAACGGCGAGGCGAAGTCGGTTGATACACGGATTGAGTCATCAATTAGAGGTGCTACAAGAAATTTTCAAAATCAACGCAGAGACCGCACGTGAACATCGGACAGCTTTTTTAATAAACCTTTGAAGTAATGGCATTGAGTGTACATTACACTAACTAGCGAACAACAAAGGATTGTTGTACTTGCCTCTAGTAGCACACCAGCCATGGAGTTATTCTTTTTTGGAAATCTCCTAACCCAGCATTTCATGTTATCGTCTCGATGATGCGGCACCTTATTCAATTGAAATGCGATTCCCTCACACCATCATTCGTCTCCTATTATTCTTCCATACGTAGAGTCAAACTTGTTACCCATGACTGCCTACTAATTACTTAGTGCTCTGTTGTAACCCAAATTTTAGACAGAGGAAGTGTATTATTAAAGCTTTGCAATCAACCTCGTGTGAGACTTAAGAGAAGATAGCTGATTGCAGGATCGGTAAGAACCGATTCCGGTCGCACATTTATAACTCATTTGTGACGGAATAATGATGAACGAATTTTTCTTTACAAGTAGCACTTGCATTGCTCAGGTAGTACGGAGTCATAGATGTTTGTGTAGCTGACATGATGGACGGAGTAAAACCGGATGAACCCAGATTCCTGAATCCGTACAGCGTCGAGACACGACCCGTTCATGAAATTTTGCCAGTCTGATATCGGGCTGATTACGTCGACGTTGTTGTATTCGCCCGACGGACTATGCTCACAACGAATTTCCACCGGCTTTTGTGGATATAGTAACAGTTAGAATACAGTTGTGACTGGGACTGAGTCAGGATGCGAGGTCCACTTTTACTTCGTGGAAGTCAAGAGCCAAGAAGCTCAAGAGCACCGATAAGTAATGTTGAAAAGTTGATTATTATTCAGGGTCAGTTCAATTTAGTTAGTCATGGGTTCGCAGTGCAATTCATCCACGAATACCTGCCACACGACTCGTGTTGCATGCCAGCTCCGTCCTGAGGCAGTTGCTATCGATGACAATTAAGCTTTTTTCGGAATCTAAAGCAATAAGAGTCGATGATAGTTCTCCTAGAAATTTGTATATAACATCACCTTTTCTCCAATTGACAAGAGCTAGTAAAAGAACCTTTCAACCATCACAATCAATTCACCTTGTCTAAGCCGTTCGAAACATCAAATCAACCAGCGAATCAACAACAAGATCATCATCGTCAATTTCAGACATTCAAAATGAAGTTCACTATCTTCGTCACTGCCTTCGCCATCATCAGCGGCGTAGCTGCAAAGGTATGTCCAAGTCACTTAGCAACAAACGTTTCGCTGTGAACTATTTGGTGTTAGTCTAGCGCTAACCCATGATACAGGACTGCTGCTGCAACGTTCTGCCCGCCAACGAGTGCGATTGCAAGGGTCCGTATGCTGACAACGTCAACTGTGACGAGATCTGCCGCATCAGGAATAGCTTCAGCTGCTGAGCCGCATAAGACATGAGATGGATTGACACCAATCTGGAGTCTGAATTGGAGTCTTCGATGGAGGCGGATATGAGATAGACACTGCTTGAATTGGACGATGTGGGATGCTTTGTTACAGCGGGTTTCCATTACATATCACTGCCAATACGTAGCTCATTTGTCCAGCAATATGGTCTCCGGTATAGGATTGCAGTATACGGTTGATCTTACAAATGAATGTTTGATAACATTAGAGTTGAGCATGACGTTCCAATGGGGTGCTTAGTGAGTGCTGGTAAGGTTGTCTGTTAGATCTGTCCGCATTTCCCATACCGACCAATACATAATGCAAAATGCTGTAAGTGGGCTGCTTGTGGTCGCAGTCAGTACCTTACATATAAAATGCGGAGATGATAGACCCGTTGGTCTCCTCGAGAACATGAATCTTTCCGTTCGTATTATGAATGTTATATCGCATTATATTACTAACCCAGCATAACTCGGATATTGATTGAAGGAAGAAAGTGTAAACTCGAGGCGAGAGAAAAAAACCATTTCCAGACTTGGGTCTAGTTTTAATTGGGTTCAATATGCTTACCCCGGAGCTATTGGACGAACAGTAGTTCACTGGATCTTGGCGGGTAGCAACCTGAAGCAGCACAAGGATCGTGTTGTAACCTTCTCTCGGAGGCCTCGCTCCGGTTTCGACCCCGGAGACAGGAGATTCGTGGAATATGACCCCTTATACTTCGCTAGTGGCCGGAAAGACTTCTCTGATATTGAGAAGCTCTTGGGAGTTCTTCCAAAGCGTTCGTGAAGGCCGAGAAAGCGACCGCTCGTTAACATCATGTGAGCATCGACAGTGATGATATGGGAGTCACTGAGATGGCAGCTTTATTTAAGAGTTGATCCGTCAGCCGAGCTTGATCGAGACGATTGGATTCCAAACAACCTAAAGGTTTGAAAGAATTAAGTTAAAGTCATACGTCTAGAAGTCGCCAGTACAGCAGCAAAATGAAGTTTTCGCCAACCGCTTTTCTCGCTGTGGCAGTCGCCTCTGCCGAGGCCCACTGTAAGTCTGACTGTCAATCATACGCATCTCACAATAGGCACAAAGTCGGCGCTGCACACAAAACAATACAAGGTAGCTCTGACTTCTTTGACCACAGACACCTTTGGTCGCCTCGTCTACGGCGGCACAACCTACCCCGAATGGCAACACGTGCGCAAGACGCTCAATTTCTACACCAACGGCCCGGCCGACGGTGTATCGTCGACGCAGATTCGCTGCTATGAAGCAGACGCCGCTGACCGCGGCACGGTGACAACGCTGCCGGTATCGGCAGGCTCGACAATCGGGTTTGCGGCCAACGGGGTCGTAGGACACCCGGGACCGGCGAGCTTCTACATGGCCAAGGTGCCGACCGGCCAAACCGCGGCGACGTGGGACGGCAGCGGGGCAGTGTGGTTCAAGATCTACCACGAGAGGCCGACTATTACGAGCAGTGGATTGGAGTGGGCTTCTACCAGTGAGTTGTTTCCAATTTTCTGCCTTCTTTTTTGTTGTATCCGGAACAATATGACGGAGAAGAGACTCGGAGAGTGGTGAAGCAAATCTTGGAAATGGGGGAAACAGGGCAGAAAAGAGGAGAAATGCAGAGACTAGAAGGCTTTCTGCGGGTTTCAAAAGAATAGGGACCCTCCAACTTTTGTGGAGAGTGTGTGAATCGCGTGCCCGCAACAGATTCCCTTCGCATAGGGCTGATTCAGTGATTTGTGGGCTCGTGGGGGTTTTCTCGTCAGTTGGACAAGCAAAAGCTAATTATGAATAACGTCACAGACACTCAAGTCCTCTCCACCAAGATTCCGGCGTGCATCCCATCAGGCGAGTACCTCGTCCGCGTCGAGCACCTGGCGCTCCATGGCGCCGCCACGGAGGGCGGAGCGCAATTCTACCTCGCATGCGCGCAGGTTTCCGTATCCGGGGGCGGGAGCACCAGCCCGTCGGGCCTCGTGTCGTTCCCGGGGGCGTACAAGTCCACGGACCCGGGGATCCTATTCCAGCCGTACTGGCCCACGCCGACGAGCTACACTAACCCGGGACCGGCCCCGTTCAGCTGCTGAAAAGCTTGTGAGGGAGATGCCGGGATTCCGGGAGCTCGGGAGGCGAGGACCGGGGTGGTTTCTGGATGGTTTGAGTTGATGGGAGGGTTCCACTTCCCGTCCCAGGGACCGTTCATCCGTCTGATGGTTGATGGGACGTAATGGTGGTCTAGGCTGAGCATGATTCAGCGGACTTTGATTCAACTGATTTCCAGGTTTTTGTTGGGGTTCACTTCAATAGGAGACTACGTACCTTACACTATCACACTGCCTATGTCATTCTGAGCCTGGGACATGATCTGAGAGTCTCGACCATCATTTCCCCTCTTCCCCCGGTTGCCCCAGGAAAGCCACCCAAGCCACCTGGAGTAGCGTAGGTCGCCGGATTGGAATGTAGCGGAGGTTTCCCTCCTGGCGACTGGCTCATGGGCTATTTCCAGCATATAATCTGGCGGACTAGCGCGGTGCGGTGGCTGTTTGGGTTAGGTCCGCGCGTCCCGCTTATGGTTAGGGATGGTCCTGGATGGTGAGGGATGAGATGTTCGGCTGGCCGCCACAGGGATGCGGGTGATGTCAGGAATTGCGGGGATTTGTACGTCATTCACGCGAGAGGTGTGGCGCAAAGCTTGAGATCTTCATCGTGCCCTTCTTTCTCTCACTCGTGTTTCCCTCGCTCTCTCACTCGATGATGTCTCTGCTCAGTCACACCACCCCCGGCCAGGCCACGTCGCCTGCTGTTTTGTCCTGAGCTCCCGTAATTCCCATCGCTCGATCGTTTTCAGTGCCCATTCATATTGAAAGTACCTTACTTACCTAATCCCCCCTAACTACGTCTCCGTGGTCTGGCCTGATTCCCATCCGTGATCTGCATAGATCTACAACCTAAGCTCACCTCCTACAAGTACAATTCACGCCGAGAAGCTCGATACCTCCCGTCCCCGAGTGCTACCCTGTTTCCACATTCCCATCATCTCGTCAAACCCATCTACACCTATCGAAATCGCGACAAAACTCACCTTCTGGAGGCAACACATGCTCTCGTCACAGTCGATTAAACAGATTACCAACCCCTTACCGCACCCCCATCGAAAGATATCATGATGAAGATGAACACGGTCACGATGGATGAGTACGGAGCTCCGTGCTTCCCTCACGAGACCCTTCTCACCCCTCCCGAGTCCCCCGAGCTCAAGCCTCCCGAGGTCCCCGAAGTCAAAGAAGCTGCTTCCGGCAACACCACCAGCATTCCCATCCGCAAGAGCAGAAGCCCCTCCTCCAAGAGATGGAATGGCGACGGCAAGGGAATCCAGGTCGATATCGGTGCCCGCCTGCGCGAGTACCTCGACTGCCTCAACAACCGCAAATTCGATGTCATCGGCAACCACCTGGCCGACACTCTGATGCGCAACAACCGCAGCCAGACACGCGAAGAGCACGTTGAACGTCTTCGATCGCGCGTCGAGGGCCTCGCGAGCTTCAAGATCAAAATCGACACCCTCCTCGTCGACAAGAAGGCCCAGGCCGTGGCCGTGCGATACATCAACCGCGTCACGCTCGCCGAAGCAATGATGGACGTCGACCCCGTCGGCACGACGTACGAATTCGACGAGCAGTGTTTCGTGTGGTTCGACGACAGGGGCAAGATCTCGCGCATGCTTACGCTGCAGGATAACGACGGCATTCGCCTGCAGACACCCGAGGCCGCGACCACGCCACGCTTCTTCATGCGGAGTCTTCCCGCGGAACCCATTGATCTGGCGGCAACCTACCGTAAGTACGTCGCCAGCATCAACCGGCGTAGCATGGTCAAGGAGTTCCCTCGCTACTGCAAGAAGGAGCTGCGACACAACAACCGCGTTCTCTCGGTGCAGGACTACGCGCGCAGCATGCAGTACAGCCAAGAAGCGATTTCGGGACTGTGGTTCAACATCCAGGAGTTGCTCGTCGATGAGGAGACGCAGCAGGTTGCTGTGAGGCTGCAGATCTCGGGGACGCCGGTGCAGGAGTTTGCGGACGCGAAGCCGAACGGGAAGAGTGTCAAGTTTCACCAGCACTGTATGTATCGCTACGACAAGGGCAAGATTGCCCTCGTATGGGCGACGATGGAGCTTGATTCGTACCGCAGACAGTTGCAGGAGAAGCCTGGTGACAGGAGAACGTCGTCTATGTTGGGCATCAACTGAGCCCAGAGACACAACTACTTCAACAGGGCTGTATTGTATTATTAGCTTACGATTTGACGGACTTTGGGTTTACTTTGGAAAGACAGGAGCCGGAAAGGTTCGGAGCGTGGCGCTCTGACGCTGGGAGTTTTGGATCTTTCTGGGTTCAGGGTCAGCTTTGAGATAAATGTAATACGCGGTTGCTACATGGCAACATATCTCCCCTGAAAGAATTTAGACACGATTCTCGGTGACAATGCACACACAACCTACTAATTCATATCCAACTGCCACGGAGTTAGCAACGGGAATACCATCCAGATGCTATTCTACTAAGTCTCCAAATTGGCATATCCGCTATCATTCGACATCACCTCAGGTCAAGGAGTAGGTCATAACTAACGATGCCAGATCATGAGAGCCCTGGATGTCAGACAAAGTCCTCAAATGAGGAGACTTGCACAAAAACAGCACGTTGTCTTTCGATCTTGATTGATACCCCGTAACAGCAGAGTGTTGGGCAAGGGATCGCTATCTCATCTACTTATCAATCGTCTGTTACCATCATTCATTCCGCTTCATGTCGCGCTTAGGCGGTTCTTTTGAGATTAAGTCTGCCGTCTTGTGCAGGGATCAATGCCGGGCAAACTCAGGCGCGTTTGTCCCCTTAGTCCTACCTCTAATCCTTACGACGCAGGTTATGCTGAGGACTGCATCTTGCCGCAGAAGGAAATCTGCGGCATCCAATCGACTATGCTCCAGTGCAAGACCGAGTAGGAAGCCGTGTCCCTCTCTACAGATACTTTGGTATCTGCTCCACTCCCAAAAGCAACCTCGTTATGTTGGGTTGGTCACTGGGAATGACTTCTGTCAAAGATAGATAGATCTACCTAAGTATTTTGGGTAGGTACATACCCTTTCGGAACTTATCGCTTGGGCACCCGTCAGCTCAGATACCGTGCCGAGATCGAAGCATCATTGTGGAAAACGTGCCACCACAATGCATTGAGTGAAAAGTTCTTTGCATAAGCCAAAGGAGTTCACGATTGTTTGGGCTGCCGCTTGCTGTGTAATTACACCCAGATGTCGTGGTAAAAGCAGGTACTGTCAATAATATGAAGCACGATATCATTCGATAGCAACACGATGTAGTCCACTACACAAACAAGAGTAACAATGAAGCCCGATGATACAATGTGCAGCCGCTTTCAGGTTCGATCTCAATGGGATTTCGTAGAGGGGCGTTTAACAGCCAGAAAGTATGCTCATATCCCGATCATTTCGATACCTCTACCCCATTAGTAGCACCTACAACCATATGATTAGCTTAGACATGGATAGAAAGCCAAATATCCATACCCAGAGCCGTTTTAATGCTGCCATAGATGGCAAACTGGCCAGCGGTGAGCCCACCAATCATAAACAGACGTGCCGGAAGCCCAGAAAATGAACCACGGAGTCCAAGCTCGCCCGCAATCTTGTACAGACGAAACGCGGTACTTTCACCAGGCAATCCCTTTGTCTTGTTGATTTTGGACAGCATGGTGTCAGCTGGTTGCGAGATGACAGCCGCGGCACAACCTGATAAGAGACCGGATCCCATGTTAATCATGAGCTGGGTAGTGCCGGTCTTGGAGTTGTCGAGACGGGCGAAGAAGAACTCGGAAATCTTTTCGAATGAAACGAATTTTGTAACCGTATAAGGAACTCTTTGCTGGTGTCAGTACGTGCAGCAACGCAGCCCAAGAAGCAGTGAAACACAGCTTACTGTTTGAACAAGATTGGGCCGAATCCGGAGTATAATGCACCAACACCCTCATGCTTCAGAATCTTGCTAAAACCACCTACCAACCCGTTGGCGAAGCCAGGCACGGACACGAGTCGGATACGCGTAGCTTCCGCGGGACAAAGTGTGACAGCAGAACAACATTCAGCACAGGCTGCCGAAACGGAGTAGACTGCCGTACGATTTCTTCTAGCTTTCTCGATTCCAAGGATGTCAATCGATTGTTTCTTGAAGAGTTCATACAGGCCGAACTTGACGCCTCCTTGGATAAAGTAGCCGGTGAATGTCGGGCCCAGACCTGTGAGTAGAGAACCTACACCTTCGTTGCGTATCAGTTGGCGGAAACCCGTGATCATACCGCGGTTATAGGTTGCTGGTTCAAGCTGGATCTTCGTCTTGACACTATGGTATTGTTATGAGTCTGGCATGTGAGAGTCAAGGTGATAAACGACGTACACATCGATGGGCGTGAAGACAGCGTGAGTTATGGAGCAACCCAAAGCACCAGCGAGCGCGAATCGAGCATACAAATCCAGTCCTTCTGGCTTCTGCATGTTGGCTTGAGCCTGAATGGCAGGATATGCGGCAGCCATTGCGAATTTTACGAGCGTGAAGGATACGGCCCCGAGAGAAGCATGTGTGTAACGAGGTGGAACGATGAGGGAGAACATCATTAAGAAAACAGTCTCATGGGACGCATGCTATGACTCGGCGGGTGATACCGGGTTGTCTCGGCGAGCATTGAACGCCGTATATTACTGTCGCCGATTCCCCGCTAGACCCCGACCGGGTACCTTTGTCAGCGGCCGCACATAATATGGGAAATCCGTCTCCATACAAGCCGGAAGAGATATGTAACCGGCCGACATATAACTTCGCCTTCCTCTCTTTTCCTGCTGTCCGCTTGTAGGATTATTGCGACAACAGCGTGGCCTCAATTGTAGGCATACCGCTTTTCCCCGGCCGACGAATCTTATCGGTCCCCGGGTTCCCGGAGGTGTGGACCCCCGAGGATCCGTCAGATGAGCGAATCAAAATCCTTCACTCGGTTCAGGTGGGTCGCAGCTCCGTGCGTCGCCTGATATTGCCCGGAGCTCTCGGTCGATGGGGCTTCCACAGCCGGAGGGGTTATCGGTGGCATATCGCAGTGCACTATCATTTGCCGAAGCAAGCTGCATACGTTTCCATCGTGGTTTTTATATTTCCATTGCTAGCAGACGTTGGTAAATGCTCTGACCCCCCACAGTATGCGATCTTCAGAGTCTTTGAGCAGAAGTAAGTCGGTGCTGAAGAGCAAGAACGATTGATCGGGTCCGAGAAGGTCAGTGTATCGGCGCACGTCAGCTTTCTAGAGCAAAAGTGAAAGACCAATATCTCTATCATTTTATCGAGACTTTTCCATCCAGTTGGTTCGGGTTCCCGCGGGCCTACGGATAGCTAAGCCTCAGGATCCACCGGCGAATACAATCTGCGGACCTGGGGCGATGGAAGGATGACAAGCACCCATGTCAGCTTATCCTGATTGGTGCAGGGATGGCCTGATGCTGATTTCCCCTGAGTCTTGCATGCCCTGCATCTTCGTTTTTGCGGTCAATTGGCAATCGCGAATGTCATTGAGGAGTGGAAATCCAACACATAGGTCGCTGTGATGACTTGCAGTTTGCGAAAGGTACTTGGCATCCACCCTGATGGAAGCCTCTAAAGTTCAGCCCTATTGTCCCACGGGCGGCCTCAAGATGCAGACACACAGTTTGCCCTAGGGCAAACAAACTTGAAAGTTGGGAAATGCCTGAGATCTTAACGGCCGCCAGTTCCAAGATCCCGCCCGCCCAAATATGAACATCCCTGCATTCCCGCCGCCTTGTCTCACCGCCCCCTGCGAGGCGCGAAGAAAGGGTCCAACCTGCTCAGCTGGCAGCTTTGGTCTCGCCCTGTTGGGGGAAGGGGGCCGCCGGCAGGGGAATATTGTTACTGTTACTTCTTTAAGCGACTCGCGCTTACGGGCACTTTCTCAACAGTTTTGTCACACAACTTTCTGCTCGAGAAACACACTGTTTGGTTCCTTTTCGCCTCGGCATCTTCTCGTGGAAAGCTGAGCTGAGCTGAGCTTCGCCTCGACTGCGTGACAAGGACCATGATCGAACCCACCACCGAGATCGCGCATCCGAAGCGCTCTTCGCTTGTCGCATCCAGGGCGCCCAGGCTTGCTCACTCACAAAAGTTAAAGACCATTGACACGAGCCGGAGGAAGAAGCTCGTCCAATGGCTCTTTGATAACCAGACAAGTACGTCGCGAAGAGTGGAGGGAAGCTGACCACATCTACCGATGCCGTGCATCACACCCATTTATCCTACGAGTCAATGCTGACCTGAAGTTCTCTAATTGAACAGACCTTGCCTTCCATACAACTGCCCCTCTACTCCTCACACACATCTGCATCCCCGCGGCACGTCCGTATACATCCAAGTTCATCAAACTCTCATATTACAACACGACAACCGGCAAGTATGGCGCCGGCCACGACGACCTCTATTTTGTCGCATTCTGCGTGGTTCTCCTCATTGGCATCCGAGCCGCGCTGATGCGCCACGTTCTTGAGCCCCTCGGCCGGCATTGGGGCATATCGAAGAAGAAGGATGTCGCGAGGTTCTCAGAACAGGGCTCGATGCTCACGTACTACAGTGTCCTATGGCCAGTGGGAATGGTACAGTAGATTTGCATTCTCACCTCGTGGGCATCTTGTCAACTAACCGGCGAGTTCCTAGTACCTCTATTGCAAGGCGCCATACTACCTTAACATGAAGGAGCTGTGGAACAATTGGCCCCAGCGAGAGCTCGGCGGGTTGATGAAGGGATATATCATGGTACAATGGGCATACTGGGTCCAGCAGGTCATCTCAGTGAATATTGAGGCTCGGCGCAAGGACTACTGGGAGATGATTGTGCACCATGCCATCACCATTTCCCTCATTGCCGCATGCTACGCGTATCACCAAACCCGCGTTGGTCATCTCATCTTGGTCTTGATGGACGTCATTGAGTTGATCTTCCCTGTCAGTCCTCCTTGAAACAACGTCACGCACCAAACTACCTGCTAACAGTCACGACAGCTGGCCAAGTGCCTCAAATACATCGGTTTCACAACCCTCTGCGACGTTATCTTTGGCGTCTTCCTCTTGGTCTGGGTCTGGACGCGTCACGTATTCTACCTCATGACCTGCTGGAGCGTCTACTATGATCTGCCCCGATCTCTTAAAGAGCCATGCTTTCGAGGCGCTCCGGGCAATATTGAAGGCCCTTTTTCGGCACCCAAAGAGGGGTGGTCCCACCTTCTCGAACCGTTCAAGGACCCCGAGGGCACGGTATGCTTCACCGACGGCATTCGATACGGCTTCTTGACTTTTCTCCTTGCACTTGAGCTTGTCATCTGCGCGTGGTCATTCTTCATTATTCGTGTCTCAGTGAGAGTGCTCAAGGGTGCTCCCGCCGAGGATGTTAGGAGCGATGTTGATGACGAGGAAGAGGAGGAGGAGAAGATCGAGTATGAGGAGATCGAGGCCATTGAGGAGGATGTTGGCGTGGAGTCTATTGACCTCAAGGCTTGGGACAGGTCGCCTTCCCGGAAGGAGTCTTCGAGCTCCAGGGTGAGTGGCGTTAGGACGCACAGCGGCCGGAAGGAGTTGCTCAATAGGATCGGGTGCGAGAAACAGATTGATTGAGGGCTGCGACGATGATACGCTACATTGGCTGGCCAAGACTCGCAGACACAATAGACTCCAATTCTCCAGTTCATGACATACAACTTGCTAGATTTCTACTCTGATACTCGTGTTATCCACCCATTCATATCGTGAGACTCTAGTACGTCTACATCAAAGAGTAGCGATTCTCTCTTCTAAGTCCCAGTTTTTACGTTTACCCTCCACTACAATGGATAATCAGTTCATAAACCACTTCCGTCCAAATTGAGTAGTTTCAGAGAGGTCTGGTCCCAAAGCACCATTTTCTAGAGGCGATGTGCAGCTCCAGTCCCCTCATGAACCGGGACCGAGTGAGACCCGCTCCATTCGGAGCAATATGACGACATAAACCCTCCGATTCGGAGGGTAAAAAACTCGTACGCGTCTCAATTCTCCAGCTCGACCCTCTCCCCCTTTTCCATTCCTCAGCCTCCCGCAACAATTCTATTATCCGCCAGGGTCTGGTGGGGATGGCGAATGGCAGCCACCGTTGGAAACGTGGGTCCATATGCTGTGATTGGAGGCTGCCGAGACATGGACATTCGCATGTTCACCGGACTCAGCTGAGAGGCTTCTCAACACAGAACTTCGGACTTCGCAAACTTAGATGCAGCTATACGAATGCTCGCGGAGCTGAAACCAAAGCTCGTAAAAGGCGCGCTGTATGAACTGTACATGTATCCCATAAATCTTCGATTACTATCAAAGGACTTCGTCTCCGTCCTCCAACGGGATAAAAGAACAATCTTCCCCTTCTGGACTTCTGCTGACGCCCCCCCGTTTGATTAATTGTGTGCCACACACACCGACCAACAGTAGCCCCTGCATTAAGCTATCCCAAGACGGACAGCTCTCTAGTTGCGCCTGGCCTGCCTGTGTTGGGGACGCCCGCTCAAATTATTTGATCCCCTCATGATCTCGATTCTTGCGACTCTTTTTCTTTGCGCATCGCGGTGGTGTGAGACGCGGAATTCTGAAGACAGACCTGCACCCAACCTTGACTGTCTTGATCAATTGGATCAATGATCAGAAGCTGAGGTGTCATTTGGCAAGTCGAGTTTACCATTAGCACGACGACCAAACGATCGCGACGACGAAGCACTTCACGAACTCCCGCCGAGACCCAAAATCCCACGATCTCTTACAACATGGGCGCAAACTACATGGAACTCCAGCCAGGCGCTCAGGTCCCGCCCCAAATGTTGAAGAGCCGCCAGACAAAAAGCTACTCGAAGCGCAAGAAGACAAGGGTATTCGCTCTCCTGCGCCGTCGGACCTGGGCGTTCCCATTGTTCCTCACGATCGTGATCCTCTCTCTCTACGCCGTCAATCCGACCGACTCTAACCCGACGTACCATTTCATATTCCCCTCCTACAAGCTCGACGATGACAGCGCCGGGACAATTCAATATGGCAAGGGACCTTGGGACATCGCCTTCGTTGCCTTCTACACAATATTCCTCACCTTCACCCGTGAGGTCTGCATGCAAGAGCTCCTGACACCTCTCGCTCGCGCATGGGGCATCAAATCCCGCGCCAAGCGCGCACGCTTCGCGGAGAATATGTACACAGCACTCTACGTGACCGTCATTGGGCCCTGGGGTCTGCACGTCATGAGCCGTACGCCAGTATGGTATTTCGACACCCACGGGATGTATGAGGGCTTCCCGCACCGCACGCACGACGCTAGCTTCAAGTGCTACTATCTCCTACAGGCAGCGTTCTGGGCGCAGCAGGTGGTGGTGATGGTGCTGGGCTTGGAGCAACGGCGCAAGGACTTTCATGAGCTTGTCGCGCACCACGTCGTCACGGTTGCGCTCGTTGCGCTGAGTTATCGCTTCCATTTTGCGTATATGGGTATTGCGGTGTACATCACGCACGATATAAGCGATTTCTTCCTGGCAGTGTCCAAGTCGCTGAATTATCTTGACAACAAGCTTCAGGGGGTGTCGTTTGGGGTGTGTATCGCAGTGTGGATCTACCTCCGGCACTACATCAATCTGCGGATTCTCTATTCTGCGCTGCCTGGATCCGAGTTCAGTACCGTTGGGCCATATGAGCTGAACTGGGAGACTGAGCAGTATAAGTGTCCCCTGTCAAACTTCATCACCTTTGGCCTCTTGGCTTTGTTGCAGGCACTGAACCTGTTCTGGCTGTACTGCTTGTTGCGCAGCGCTTACAAGTTTGTCTTCTTGGGGGTTGCGAAGGATGATAGATCGGAGGATGAGGAAGTTCCAACAGCTCAGCGGGTCGTTCAAAAGGAAGTACATGTAATGACAGCGTTGGATGTGTCATCCCACGATCTTGATGAATCCAGGTCTCTATTATCGCAAGGCTCTGTGCAGGAGAGAAGGCCTAGAAAGGCCACGACATAGTCGAGGTAGAGAGAAACAAGAAGTCGGACAGAGACGACAATTAGCGCTTGACTGTTGAAGGTTCGCACAACATGGCATGGAAGTCCAAGTGAGCAGATGAAGTACGTTTAGTTGTTGAACCCACTAAGGTTTGGCTATGTGATACTACGTTAGGCGAAAGTCGGTGAAACCGTAATTCAACTCAGTACTGCCCTAAAGGGGGAATGTTTTAATCTTGAGACTCTCAATGATGATATGCTTACACCAAGTTGAAGGGAAGGCATGAATCTCAAAACATGGAAGACCTCTATTACATAATGGGTAGTGTGCAACAGTACAATGACACCAATGACGACGAAAAGCATCCGATACAACCAGAACTCCAAGTAAACTCCATGTAATAAATCATCGCCTCAGCAACTTCGGCAGATTCATCGGCTCTCCAGACCCCAGCGAACTCCGGAACACGGCAGCCATAGCAGGCGATAGCCCAATCTCCTCCGCGCGATCAATCCACTCATTTAGAACTAATGTCTCAACAGCTTCTCCCGTCTCAGTCTCCAAATGCTCTCTTATCTGGCTTACATCCAACTCCAAGTCGCCAGACTCGTGGATGTACACAACTTCATCCTCCTTAGACCCAGACATGACGGCACTCACCACCCCACTGGTGACCGTCTCCGGCTTCACCAAGTCGACAAAGCCGCTCAGAACCGGCGCGGCCGGCACGGCGCGTACGCGTCGTGAGTAATCGAGCATGTTCTGCATAACATCAGCAGCCGGGTTCTCGCCGGTCCTGTCGGCCTCTGGACGCATGATGCTTGACGGACGATGAATGTAGATCGGCAGACCGATTTGTCTGTGAATGTTCTCGAGGTATACCTCGCTGGCCCACTTGGATGCGACGTAGCCGTGTTGGCCGTCCGCCGGGGGCATGTGTACGCGGACCGAGACTTCGGCCAGCTCCTTGAAGGGGGTGTACATGGCAACACCCGTGGTGGACACATAGTGCAGCGGGATCTGCCGGGGGCTGCACAGCCGGACGAGCTCCTGCGTTGCCCCGAGGTTTGCAGCGCGGAGAGAAGGATAAGTCTTGAGATGCGAGACGTCCGCGCCGTTATGGATCACCGCATCGGCGGATTGGAAGATGATGAGGGCTGCTTCTTCCGTGAGACCGAGGCGAGGCAAGCTCAGGTCGCCTTCATAAAACTCTGCCTTTGGCCCGAGCTCAGAAAATAGATCTTGGCGAGGTTGGTCCTTGGGGTTCCTAACCGCTATGCAAATGACCTTCTCGATGTTCTCGTTCTCGACAAGGGATCTGGCGAGGTATTGGCCGAGGAAACCAGTGACTCCGGTCAAGATAACAGTGCGAGGGAGCTTCGCAACAGGCTCGGTAGTGTCTCGCTCAGAAACTATATCTCCCGGCAGCAGAGCGGTTTCGATTGCCCAATCGATCTGCTCTTCGAGCGCCGCCTCAGTGTCGTCAATCCCGGGAAGAAGCCGGGCCATCGACCTCAGGGTGGTAGCTTGGAAAAGCTTGGGCAGTGCGATGAAGATGCCGAGATCCGCACGGATCCGACCCTGAAGCTCGATCAGGAGAAGAGAGTTACCTCCGATGGTAAAGAAATCGGAATCCGCCTCGATGTCGTGCAGTCCAACCAGCTCTTCAGGGGTCACAATTTCCCAGTAGCTCTGGAGTGTCTTCTCGGCCGTGGACAGTCTCTTGGACCCTTCGGAACCATCTCCATCATGCTCAGCGCGATGGAAAAGCCCCTGCGAGATCGGCAGGGAAGCGATGGCCCGTCTGTCGACCTTGCCAGCTACCGTTCTGGGAAGCGAGTCAATTGGTATGAGGGCCGAGGGGCACATGTTTCGTGCCAATGGCAATTCTGCGAGAAGCTTCTGGAGGAACTTGCTCGTGGAGCCGGTCAGAATCTCGCCCGAGAAGACGACATGGACGACCATGAATTTGACCGACCCGTCAGAGGTGCTGCGAAGAGACGCCACGGCATCGGCGAGAAGACCTTTGGAGGCTTGTACGACGGTATTCTCTACATCCTTCAAATCAATACGCACACCGTTAAGCTTGATCTCTGTGTCGTCTCCGATGCGCCCCTTCAGAACGAGCATGCCATTGTGCTGCAAGTATCCGACGTCGCCTGTTCGATACATGGTCGTCCATCCGCGCTTCACATCGTCCTCGGTTGCAAAGGGATCCGGCAAGAAGGATGCCTGAGTCCGATCCTCCATGTTCAGGTAGCCTTTGGCAACGCCAACACCACCGATGGCAATCTCACCCGTCTGACCAACCGGCTGAAGGTTCAGACTGGCGTCTAGGATGTAAAACCGCTCATTTGCCGATGCCACTCCAACGGGGATGGTTCCGTGATAAGATCCAGGCTCACGGTACGACAGCTCCATTTTGGTAGATCCACATGTTGTCTCTGTGGGACCGTACACATTGAAGAGACGGAGGCCGTCGCGATCCACCTCACGGAAGCGCTGTAGAAGCGGCTCGGTAACGGCCTCTCCGGCGACCAAAGCCAGACGCCAGACCGAGGACCGCAATGTGGTTTGATTTTCACGCCTCAACCAACTCTTGTACTCAGTTGGAGTCGCGTAGGTGGCCGTCACACCTTGACTGTTGATGAGCTCGACCATCGCGTTCGAGTCGGCGCGCAGAGTGTGAGACACCGTGTGCAGCTGGGCTCCCACGCCGAGAGCCAAGAAGATTTGCGTCACGGATAGGTCGAAGCTCCAAGCGCTCTGCTGGAGAACGATGTCATTTTGGTTCAGCTCGTAGGTCGCCGCGCAGTGATCGAACTCGTGCTTCAAGCTGCTATGGCGTAAGATGACTCCCTTCGGGGTTCCTGTTGAGC
Source organism: Colletotrichum tamarilloi (assembly GCF_030869305.1). Taxonomy (NCBI): domain Eukaryota; kingdom Fungi; phylum Ascomycota; class Sordariomycetes; order Glomerellales; family Glomerellaceae; genus Colletotrichum; species Colletotrichum tamarilloi. The sequence continues at coordinate 68,189 of NW_026849505.1, read as the reverse complement.
CGCTGGTGTACAGAATGATGGCCGCTGCGTCCGGTTGAGCGAGGTTGGGAACCTCTTTCTCACCTAGCTCTTTCAAGGCTGACACGTTGACTATAGAAGTACCTCTCTCGAACTCCAGATTGGTTGCATCGTCTTTCGTCAAGTCGTGAACTAAGATTGAGGATGGCTGGCTGTCGCGCACGATCAGTGATAGCCTGGCGACTGGCGTGTTGACGTCAAGCGGGACATAGACAGCTCCGATTCTGAGGATCGCGAGGAGACAAGGTATCCAACAGATTGATGGGTGCTGAAAGACAGCGACTCTGGAGCCGGGCTGCACACCTTGACAAAGGAGTTCCGATGCAATCGCGTTCGTCAGAGAGGAGAGTTTCGCATAGGTAATCGAGCCACTAGCGTCGTCGGTCACGGCAACTCTCTCCCTGACAGTCGGGAAGAAGCTATCGAATCGATGAATGAGGGTTTCGGGCCAAGATGAGTTGAAAGTCGCGCCTGAATGGATGTTAGCAACGCGGTATGGTACAGAGTCAAGATACCGCTCTTTGGTGAACTAACCGCGACCCAATGTAAGAGCCTTCTGCAGAACAGCTGGTCTAAAGTGCCAAGTGCTACCAACAGCATCATCCGGTGCGTTGGCGAACTCGCGAAGAATATCCTCGTACCCATGCTGCAAAATCTGCGCATCAGACTCCGTGTACAAGGACTCTTGCAAGTTCAAGAGAATGCGCGAATCACCAGTAGTGTTGTTGATCACGGTGAAGGTAATGTCGTATGGAAGCTCAGCCATCTCCTGCTTCATCATCGTCATCCTGCATCCGAGGAACTTTTGGCCGTCTTCAAGGTCGTTCTCGGCGTAATTCATGAATGCCTGCGCCAAAGGCGTGTGGGTAGCCTGACGTGAGATGCGGAGCTCATTCAGGATTACCTCAAGTGGGATCGAGTTGGCAAGAACAGCAAAGCTCTTCTCCCGCGCCTCGTCCAAGGCACTAAGGAAAGGCTGCTCCGCGTTGGCGACCATGCGTAGGGGCAACATGTTGAGGAACGGGCCGATGCCGGTGCGCATACTATCGTCTCGCCGGCAGCTGTCTGCGATACCGATACAGACGTCGGTGGTGCCGAGGAACCTGTGCAGGAGTATCTTGAAGGCCGCGAGGTGGAAGTGGAACGGCGTGGCGCGATACTTTCTAGCTACCTGACGGATCTTTGCTGAGAGCTGTTTGTCGATGCGGAAATCTGGAATGCGGGAGGCGTAGCGCTCAAGAGGCTGCCGCTCAGAGATCTGGCTGCGATGGAGGGATAGAGGATCGGGAATAGTGGTAAACTCGTGGCGCCAGAATTTGATGGCCTCGTCCCATTCTCCGGATGAGTACTGCCTTTGCTGGTCATCAGAGTAATCGAGGTATTGGAGAGGGTTCGGGTCGAGGGGATATCCGTTGTAGAGTCGCTCCAGGTCGCCCATGACAGCGTCATTGCTGGCTCGATCGAAAAAGATGTGGTGAGAACTCATCAAAAGGTAGTGATCCCGTGGCGAGTATGAGAGTAGAATCGTCCGGCTGGTCTCGCCTCGGCTAAGGTCGAAGACATGACCACGGAGTGCTGCGTACTCATCGAAGAGCTCGCTCTTGGTGTAGATCCTCTTGTGCTCGAGGGCGAAAGACGGGGTCTTCATGACTCCTTGACTGGGCTGGCCGTCGCGCTCGCAGATGCAACTACGCAACGACTCGTGGCGTTCTCCCAAGGCTCGAACAGCGCGGGAGAGATCGGGAATTCGCACTTCCCCGCTAAGATGAAGCATAACTGTGTTGTTCAGAGTGGTCTTGTCAGGCAAGAGTTCGTGCACAAACAAGAATACTGACTGGGTGTAAGACAAGCGCCCGAACCTTTCCAACTGAACTTCCCGAGGTCTTGCCTCTTTCTCCTCCTTAATTCCGAGATCGCCATTGACTACAGATGAGTTCTCTGTCTCGGGGGCAGTCGAAGGTGGTGTTCCAGACTTTTGGGATGACTCCTCGGAAGATGGTGATGTGTCCTCAGACTGAGAGGAGGAGAACAGCTTGGGTGCCAGCTCTTCCGGTATCTCCTCCACAGCGTGGTCGATGAGACTCTGGAGTGCTTCACCCTTGAGAATTCGAAGCGCAGGAATGTTAACCTGAAAGTTGTTGAGGAACCAAGAACGGATCCTGACGGCGACTAGAGAGTCGAGACCCAGCTCGTCGGTGCGAACGGCGGGTGTGATGGCGTAGTCGTCGCTGAGATGGAGCATCTTGCGCATCTCGGCAATGAAAGATTCTGGTGTTGTGTTAGTCATTAAGCTTACGGGAATCGGGAACAGAAGTAGTTATGATCTCACCGGTGATGATATTCTCAACATCATCTCTCGTTGTCGCAGCGGCCAGTTGGTCCTTGATAGACGGGCCATCCTGCGCATTAGCCGCGCTCGTGTCCTCGACAGCGGCTCTCTCCGTAAGACACGCGAACTGAGGATAGCTGTACCACTGCGGCCGGTTAGGCGCGTTGGCCGGCATCCGTCTCAGTCCGATGGAGATCTGCCATTCGGCACCCGATTCAGGATGACCATATTGAATGGCCTCTGCCAGTGTCTGGTGAACATCGTACTCCGAGATAGTCAAGAGACCTCGCTCAAAGGAGGGTCGAGTGAGGACATTGCCCTTCTCGCGGGTGATGTAACCTGTACCCATGATCAAGCCGAGCTCCACAACCGACGCGGGCAAGCCACGTTTGCGTCTTTGCTGCGCCATGCCGCTCATGAAGAGGTTGGCTGTGGTGTAACCTGCCTGGCCGGGATTACCTGCGACGGTAGCGACAGAGGAAAAGAAGATAAAGAAGTCCAGTGGCTCATCTCCTAAGACGCGATCAAGGTTCAGACTACCCTCGACCTTGGGACGGAGAACGCGGCTGAAATCTTCGAGTCCCATGTCGCGTAGCGACATATCAAGCAGAATCATGGCGCCTTGGTAGACACCGGCGATTGGAGGCAACGTGCTAGAGATCTCGCGATGTGCCTGCGAGAGGGCGTCGTAGTCGGTGAGGTCACTGCATTTCTCATGTTAGTCTATGCCTTCAATTTGGTATGACGGTCAGCTTACCATGCCACAATACGAACCACTGCGCCTCTCGCTTCTGTAATCTTAAGCCACGTCTCATCGACCTTCGGATTGCGACTAGTGATAACTAGGTACTTGGCGCCATTCCGAATCATCCAGTCTGCGATAGAGATTCCAAGATCGCCAGACAGTCCAACCAACCAATAAGTCCGATCAGCCTTGAACTGGGCAGTTGCGGGTTGAACAGTGATAGAGACAGAAGAGGCGTTCCAGTCGACAATGGTAAGGGCATCAAGAGTTCCCTTGGCCGTCTCGAGATCTTGGACCCCGATCAGGCTAATTGCCGCATCATCCTGTGTACGGTTCTCAAGAGCTGAACCGGCATCGGTCGCTGCAGTTGCCAGTAGCTTGTTGACGTCGTCGGCAGACGCTCGGCTCATCTTTGCAGTTGCGGCAAATAGGGAAGACACATTGACAACAGGAATACCGGCTGGAAGAGACGTAGACACTGGTGATAGGCTATTTTGTGCTGTAAAGTCGATATATCGGGAGATGTTGGGGGGGAGAAGCGCCCTGATCTGAGATTGGCGAATGTAACGTCCGACGTAGACAGCATCAGTGTGCTTCGCAATCTCTCGGGAAGAGGTAGTGAAAGCCAAATTGATGCCAGCAAGCTTAGCATGTCTACTGAGTAGCTTCGCTACCGCCTGAGGAGCGTTGTGAGCTAAGAGAGTGTCGCTTTCGGTAAGGGAGCCCACAAGTTCTGGCATCAGAAGTTGCGCAGCGACATCTGCCAAAAACACCGCCGCAGACTCAAGCGCAACGGAACAAGCGACGAGGCATTTCTTGGATATGTTGACGACCGAGGCAACAGACTCGGAAAGTCCAACGTACTGAGTGCCACTCGTTGCGCAGCTTCCCAGCACCAAGAATGCATCCCCGCCGTCAGTCTTGATGGCATTCAAGGTGGAATGCGTCACCTTCAAGGTGACTGCGCTGCCATCGGAGAGGCCGCTGGCAAGGGAAGGCCGTTCGACAAGAATATGCCGGTCACCGACACTCTCAATAACGATTTGAGAGGTCAGAGTCTGAGCGTCCTTCACAATCGTCCTGCGCGCCGAGTTGTAGCGATCATTGGCGGTGCTGACAGGTCTCATCCGGGGAACCAACTGGCGTCCGTCTGAGTCGATGACGATCTCAGACTCGACAGACCAAAGGGACTTGCGTTGGCTTTGATCTTGGACCGAACCGGACATTTGGAAGCGCAGGACAGACTCCACCAACGCTCTGGCGTCGACACGGTGCGCATCTTGGAAGTCGATGAACTGGTAACGGATCTCTGGAATCTCCCACAACGCCGATCGGGCGAATCCGACACCCATGTTACCGAAGGGATTGTCGACCATGCGATCTTGAGTGATCCATGCGATAGACTTCTCAGATCCGAAGAGATGCTTGAGGCCAGCCCAACGAGCAGCTGTGATGTCTTTGAAGACGGGATGCTCGAGGTCCTCGAGAACAAGGATTGTAGCTTTCTCGTTGATTTCGACATCATCAAGTCTCTCCAACGACTCAACCACCGTAATCTCATCGCAGAAAGCATGGATCAGCTTTCGAATGTCCTGCACCAAACGAGAAACACGCAAAGTGGCTCCTCCAATGATGAAGAGATGCTTGATGACAGCTTGTCCAACAAATAGCGATGGAGATGCCAAGAGAGGCTCCCGAATGAACTCGACCCAGTCATCAACAGCCTGCGAGACCATGACGGAGTTGGGGAGAGACATGGCATCCTTGACGGGCGTCATGGTGTCGACTCCTGAGAACCCAGTCTTGCGCAGGATGGCATCCCACTTGGACTCAGAAACGCAAGCACCCAGGGTTCTGCCCTCCTCAATACCCTGCCACCATCCTGGCAGACATCCGAAGAGCGCGGTGCCACGGATGATGTCGGTATTTGTAACCTCGTAAAGAACAAGGTAACCACCAGGCTTCAGAAGCGATCGCACGCGGCGCACAGTCTGCTCAATGCTCTTGGTGGCATGTAGCACGAAGGAGGCAACGACAATATCATATGAATTCTCTTCGAAACCTTGAGTCTTCATATCCTGCTCGAGGTCCAGAACGCTGTACACCATGCGATCCTCGAATGCCTCAAACTCCGCCTCGGCCTTGTCGAAGAAGGCCGCCGAGACATCGGTGAAGGTGTATGATGCGAAATTGTCGTCCACCCGCTTGAAAATCTCTCTAGTAGCCTGCCCGGTGCCGGCGCCGACCTCCAGAATCTTGCTCTCGGGATAGCGCTGGAGGATCTGCACGACAGTCTCAGCTAGGAGATCGGTGCCTCGGGTGATACTTCGGGCTTGAGCGTAGTAGTCGGCGAGCAGTCCGTTGTTCATTAAGTGCTCGAGCATGGTTGTCTCTCCCAGAATGGCTCGCGGCATCTGATCCCCGACAATATGCATGGCCTTGACCTCGGGTTGATCAGAGAACGGTTTGGACAGGGCTAAAATGTCTTCCAAAGTGTCATTGAGCCATTCCTTCTTGGCGTAGCGATGCTTGCCTTGCTGGACGAGCTTGTGAGTATGCGAAGCGAAAGATAGATAGGCGGCATTATACGGGTCAGATCTCCCGGGGTGATCCTCTGGAATCTGGCCTTCCAGCTGTCGGAGGTAGAAGTAGCTGCCACGCTCTAGAATGACTGCCATCTCCTTGTCCTGAGCAGAGGCATCGTAAGTGCCAGGGATGTCAGCATTGGGCTCAGAATGCACCCAGTGCGTAGTATAGAACTGCTGCTGATCATCTGCTGGGGAAGCAGGAGTGAAGGGGACAACGTGGAGTCCTTCCACCTGAACAGCAGTGAACTCTCCATCTTGGTCATGGATGTCGACATCGCCCTGGAATCCAGAGGTATCCGCAGACTCAGTGTCGTCGGCCATGGATGCGACGAATGGGACTTCAGCAGCGCCTGACCAGTGACGCCCACACAAGGAAGGGTTGATTCTGATCTTGTCAATGCGTGTCGGCAGATGCAGACTCCAAAGTCTGCCATCTTTAGGGTAGCTGAAGGTTAAGATTATGGAGTGGAAGGCTGCGTCCAAAACCGCGGGGTGGATGATGAGAACCTCGTCATCAGACTCAGGTGCTGTCAAGGCGAGAGAGCCAGACGCCTTGCCAAGCTTTCTCTTCAAGTCAGACAGAGCTTTGAAGGGACCCGTGTACCCGTAGCCGACATCGCCGAGGGAAGAGTACGCGAGCTCTGTATCGACGTCCACCATGTAAGGCTCGATCCGGGCAGTCGCGGGCAGCGTGTCACGAGACGCCTCTCCAAGTGAGACGGAGATTTCGCAACTTGCGACGAGCTGGAAGTCCTTGTGTGATCCTATACATGCCTCATACGTAAAGTGGGCTGTGATAGAAGCAGGGTCGTCGCGGATGATGTTGCTGATGACGGACCGAACCTCGATGCCAGACTCTTGCTCATCGTTTCCGAACACCAAAGCCTGATGAATCACCAAGTCGTTGATTTCCATGAGCTGAACCGGAGTCTCTTCCGCAAGGAAGGGGATGGTCTCAAACGCCGTGGCAGCGTACGCAGCTGCGGGGAAGACCGTCTGGCCTTGGATTCTGTGGTGGTGAACCCAGGGGAGATCATGAGGGCGCAGGATCGCCTTCCATGTGACCTGGTGTGCTGAGCTCTGGGGTTGCAAGTCTCCGAGAAGCTGGTGAACGGGTTGACTCCTTGTGCGCAGGTTCTTTGATAGGTTGGACTCGTGCCAATACCCTTGAGAGTGATTCCATTGATATGTTGGCAAATCAGATATGAAGTGGTGCTGCTTCGGTCCGCTAAGTGCAGATTCGTAGCGATCAAAGTCGATGATGAGGTTGTCAACGTGGGTCCACACATAACCGATTGCAGAGGAAACACTCTGGACTGCGTTGGTGTTGCGCTGGAGTAAGCCAGTATACGGGATTTCAACTTTTTTCTCCTTGAGCGTGTCAAGAACGGGACCCTTGAGAGCAGGGTGAGGGCCGACTTCAATGGCAGCGTCAAAAGGACCAAGTTGCATTGCCTTTTCGACTGCCTGCATGAAGAGCACTGGCGAGAGGAGGTTGTCGACCCAGTATGAGGCATCAAAACTGTTTGACGTGTCGAGAGACCGGTCCGGGTTGACACTGGAGACCCAAGTGCACTTGGAGTCAGATTGCTTCATCTGGATGGCGAAAGGCTTCATGGACTCGAGATACGGCTGGGAGCAAGGGACCATGTGGTGTGAGTGGTAAGCCTTGTCCACTCGCAGGCGTCGAACGAACTTGCTCTCGTCCTCGAAAATGTCAATCATCTCCTCAATTGCATCTTCGTCGCCAGAGATGGTGATGCTGGAGGAAGAGTTGCATGCGGCAACCTTGACTCTGCCTAAGAAGTAGTCATCGTTGCAGATAGATTCGGCGTCCTCCAAAGTCGTTCCGACCGCTAACATCGCACCTTGCACCCCCTCTGGACCTTCAGCCAAACGCGAATGAAGGCCACGGTAGTATGCGATGCGAATAGCGTCAATGGCAGATAGGGCTCCAGCAGCAAAGGCTGCCCCGATCTCTCCAGAGGAGTGACCAACTACCGCAGCGAAGTTGATACCGCTTTGACGAAGAAGCTCAACAAGGATGACTTGAACAGCAGTACACAGAGGTTGCGCAACTGACGCACTTCCAATCTGGCTCGTCTTCGCTTCAGCAAGCAGTTGTTCCCTCAGAGTCCAAGCCGGGCGATCCGTCTCAGGCAACTCCACCAAGGCATCATCCATGGTGGCCAGCAAGTCGGCGGCGTACTGGGAGGTCTCAACAAGCTCAGCACCCATGCGAGCCCACTGCGCACCTTGACCTGTGAACACACCCAACAAGCGAGCTTCCTTGGTGCTGGTTCCGGCAGCCTTGGAATCCAACTGGAAGTTACTGTTGCCAATAATGCCCTTCAGGTTGGTCTGGAGTACCTCAATAGTTGACGCTGGCAGCGCCAGTCGCAAGGGAAGACGAGAGCGGCGTGATCGTAACGTCCACGAAAGGTCTGAAGGGCTAGTTTCGGGATTTTGCCCCAAGTACTCGACATGGGCGGCGAGACTAGACAGGAGCGATTGCTTTGACTGTGCGGAGAAGAGGAAAGGAGCGACGCTTTGGGTGTCGATGTCTTCCTCGGAACTGGACGCCTCATATCCCTCGAGAATGATGTGCGCGTTTGTACCACCAAACCCGAAGCTGTTCACGCTGGCTCGCCGGCTTTGACCCGGCGCAAGCTGTGGCCAAGGAGTGAGTTCCTGGGGAATCTTCAAGTTGCGGTAGAAAGGCAAAACGTTTGGATTGAGGTTTTCCAGCAGCATGTTCGGTGGTACATAGCCGTGCTTCATGGCTTGCACGACTTTGAGAATACCGGCTATACCGGCTGTGCTCTCCGTGTGGCCGATGATGGTCTTAATGGAACCGACGAGCAGACGATCCGCGGCAGGATCTCTGTTGCCGAAGAACGCGGTGTGCACGGCCTCGGCCTCGACTGGGTCACCTGCCGGCGTGCCCGTGCCGTGAGCTTCGAAATATTGGCACCGATCGGTGTCGGACTCCGGGTTGAGTCCTGCCTTGGCATAGGTCGCACGGATAAGCGACGCCTGCGCTGCTGCACTGGGCATCGTAATGCCGCGACTGCGACCATCTTGGTTCACGCCGGTCTCGCGAATAATGGCTTCGATATGATCTCCGTCAGCCAGCGCGGCACTTAGCGTCTTGAGAACAACAGCGGCCACGCCGTCACCGCGGGCGTAGCCGTTAGCACCTTGGTCCCACATGCGAGAGCGACCATCGGGAGAAAGCATTTTCAGCTTGCTCTCGTGGATATAAGGCTCTGGACCGAGAAGAAGATTACTTCCGGCGGCTAATGCGACACGGACCTCTCCGGATCGCAGAGCCTGGACGGCTTGGTGCACCGCGACCAGACTGGAGGAGCAGGCAGTGTCCACAGTGAGTGAGGGCCCATGCCAGTCGAAGAAGTACGATATCCTGTTAGAAACGATACTTCGAGCGGTACCTGGGGCTGTTAGTAAAGCCTTCATTGTGTTAAAGGGTGCAACTCTCACCTATTGCAAGGTACGTTGGGACGTGCTGCAAGTCTCGAAATTGCAGAGATTCGTAGTCGACATACATAACACCGACATAAACACCAGTGTTGGAGCCTTTGAGGCCTTCGATAGTCAAGCCAGCGCCTTCCAAGCCCTCGTAAACTGTCTCCAGAAGGAGGCGCTGCTGAGGGTCCATAGCTATTGCTTCCGGCGCTGTAATATTAAAAAATTGGGCGTCGAACTTGGCGACATCTTCTTGAAGTAGGTAGGAGTGCTTGACGTTGGCGTGACCGGGAAACTGAGAATCCTTGTGGTGAAATCCGCGAACGTCAAATCGACTGGGCGGAATCTCACAGAGTACATCGCGCGGTTCTCGGAGCAGATCCCATAACTTGGAGGGCGAGCTGGCACCTCCTGGAAACCTGCAGCCGCTTCCGACAATCGCAATGGGCTCGTTCCCTTGGGAAGCCATGTTTGGGGAGGCCATACTAAGCGACTGGACGTGTTCAGAATAATGTGATCGGGACGGTTAAGGAAACCTTCTAGAGAAGCCCCTTGATAATGATGGTAGACGGTTGTTGGTATTGTACAATGTGGCAAGCTTAAGAGGCGCTGTGTAATCCCCGCGTGATGCGTTCAAAGAACAAGAATAAGAGGCGCGATCTAAGCTGTCGTTTCCAAAGGTACTATTTGATCAACAATTGGACTCAGACTACAATAACTATGCCTCTCAAGCTTCAACTCTCCAACTCGGGAACATATCACTTACCCGATTTCGATCCAGACCTTGAGGCAAATATTGAACAGGCAGTCGTCGGATTCGATCCCTGTCACCTGTCATCGTAGAGCCCAGGCCCTGGATGCAAACTGGTCCCTGCAGCTCTGCCTTAGTGGGCTCCGAATCTGCGGTCAGGGCCAGCTTACACCCCCACGTCGGGAGCAAGTGGGTTCGGCAGGATTAGCCCGGCAGGATCACGTCTTATGCCTCCGAAGGTGTGAGAAAGCCCTCCGAACGGCCTGATTAGGATCTTACGAGTACAACGTGGGGGCAAACCGATTGGCCAGAACCATTCTCCAGAAGGAATCCCTCAGACAGAGACCCTTAGACTTCGCTTTGGGAAAGTGAGAAGGCTGGGTTCTGTGCGCAAGAAGCCGATTACCGAGTCGGTGACTTTGCCTGCGGATGTGGCGGCTGAGGCAGGTTCATCGCCTCGTCTTTCACTTTGCTTGCACGCTTTAGGCTTCTAGGTCTATGGAATGTGCGGATGTCCGGTCTAGGGCTTTATGCCTTACTAATCCGTGATGGACACATGAAGTCTTACATGTAGTCGCCGCATTCTGTCAAACTTGGAATTGATCGGGCCGGGCTGTAAATCCGTTTTGGCGCATCAATCCATCCTGTTGCCACCACCATGCTGGATCTTGAGTTTGCTGGTACGGGTTGGGCAACTCGCGATAACGCCACGATTGCCTTCGGCTGTGTTAGTGATCCTTTGCACCTCGATAACCACTCCACATACTATAGAGTGTCTAACCATCTTCTAGATCATAGCCTATAGTGTGATTCGAACCATCTATTTGGTTTGGTTTCATCCTTTAGCAAAATATCCTGGACCCAGAATTGCTTCAGTTTCCAACGTCTGGTACGGATACCAATGGTAGGTTGACAAACTTCGACAAAGGGAGTGCATCCCAGAAAATAGCCAAGACTAATTTATTATCTTCAGGCTGTCCGGTCGCTATCCTTGGGCAATGCAACGAGCCTTCAAAAATTATGGTGAGCTGTAATCACTTTCTGGTGGGCAATTGACGTTCTCACATGAATAGGCGATGTTGTTAGAATTGCACCCAACGAGCTGGTCTTCATAACTCCCAAAGCCTACACAGGTATGTTCTCTGCGACCTGTCCTGATGCTGAAATTTCTAACGCAAAGTTGGCAAGACATCTACACCAGCAGCATCAATGGACGGCCTGGCTTTGTCAAGTCTGACATGCTCGATACCGGGGACAAGTACGAGGGCTTAGCTTCGGAAAGAGATATTGACAAGCACCGGGCTGCCCGCAAGCAATTGGCTCCTGCATTTAGTCCCCGGTCTTTAAAGCAGTATGAACCCATCATTCATGCCGACGTGGACGAGTTTGTCGAAGTGCTCAAGAACTCACCTGCGACTGGAGCGGGGGTCGACATTGCTCCATGGTTTGAGAGAGCCACTTGTGATCTTGGTGGCTCGATCACACTCGGCCACAATTTCAAAAACATTCAGTCTGGTCAGTGATACCCGGGCCTCGGTGCTTACGAAGTCTTGCAACTAGATTGCGCTGGAATCTCGGCTGACATGATCGCCGAATAGGCCAAAACCACCCTATCTTAGAGTCACTGTTGCGCATTGGTCACTGGGCCACATTCCGCAACGTCATGCGCCGCTTTCCCCTGCTCTACCCACTATCCTATGTCTTTCTGCCGCCGAAAGTGGCGTTCAGCTACTTCAGAGCTCACTCGACGAGTAAAAAGCTCATCAGAACTCGTGTCGAGGAGCGTCACGACCGCAAGGACTTGGATTACATGACCCAATTTCTGAAGAACGAGGAGGCGCTCCCGCCAGATGGTTTCCTCGTGTCTCAAGCCGGCCATCTCATTCTTGATCATTACGAATCTTCGAGTGTCTTGACGGCGGGTATGTGTTTCTTGACAACGAACGATGAGGTCATGAAAAAGCTACAGAACGAGTTGAGAACGACTTTCAAGTCGTATGAAGATATTACGGAGGATAAGCTTCAAGATCTGCCCTGGCTCAATGCTACTATTGAGGAAGTCATTCGACTTCACACCAATGTTCCTTACGGACTTCCGAGAATCAGCCCTGGTCACATTGTTGATGGGAACTACGTGGCAAAAGGCGTAAGTAATCCAGCCTACTCTCCAGGCACTGCTCATTAGCACTCTCTCGGTTCCTTTGTCGAGAAATCAAAACTGACCTCAGAGTCAGGTCGTTGTTTCGTCCTGCGCATATGCTACGACTCACTCGGAGAAGTACTTCAGCAAGCCGTACGAGTTCAAGCCTCAGCGATGGCTTCCTAAAGATCATGCAGAGTATGACCACGTTTTTGATGGTGATGACCGAGCTGCCTTTAGGCCTTTTAGTGCCGGATCTCGCAATTGCCTTGGCCAAGCCATGGCCTACCTGGTGCTTCGTATCATGTTCGCAAAGCTTTGCTGGAAGTTCCAGTGGGAGCTCTTGAACAAGAATGAGATGGACTGGGATCGGGATCTTCGACTCTACATTGTATGGCAAAAGCCAAAGGTGCACGTTCGCATTACTCCTTTCGAGCGAAAGGTATGATCAGAGACATTGATAAGTCGTCCACACGGCTCTGTCCATGTACTAAGGTAATCAAAGTACCAGTCAAGCTTGGCCCAAATGCAACAACTCCATGTATGTAGATCAGGTACTTATGTGAAATAAGTTGTCTCAATTTCTCTTCAAAGATACCGAAATGGACACCGATGACGACGACGAAGGCGGTGATCTTGCGATAATGGCTACAGCTCCTTGTGATATCCGGGTCTCTCCCTCTTTCTAGTGAAACTCGTTTGGGATACAGACCAGCGGCTTGACTCATTGTGACAGCGCGGTGGCTTCAATCAGAAGATCTGCGCTCTTGACAATAAAACTTGAGGCGACTATGATTTCTAAGTTCTCCTATTCTAATTCCATGCCACCGCTCACATCGTCTATGTGTTAGAGCCTCTGATCCGTTTGCTAGCCTGTCTAATAGTTTGGAAAGTCTCCCGCGTTTGTCTCATCACACCTCGAACAATTTCAGAAGACTCTAAGCGACTAAGAATCCCAGCCTCGCCCTCGTTCGTGCCATCTCGTTGGTCCCAAATTCGAAACTCCGCAGGTAGACCCATCAGTCGCTCCACCGTATGCATCTGATACTCAAAGACTTGAGTCATCATCATGAGCTGTATGCTTGTGGGCTGCGCTAATAGCTGAGCCGCGCTCGCGGCCGATGTCCCTGATCCAGACCCTTCGCGCAAACACCTGCTCATGCGGTTGAATACAATCTCAAACAGCTCACCGAGCTGGACATATGTTGATAGAAGCATCAATGTCAAAGATAGTGCCGGTGGTGGCACAGGGGTCACGGACTCTAGGACAGTTGCGAACCGCATGGTTACATTGAGAACGCGATTCCAAATGCTGAGGTCCCAGCCTCCTGGTGATTCTGTATCTTTCCCATGCTGAAATGCGTCTTTTGTGAGATGCGGGTTCCAAGACTCCCATGGCTGATCCTTGAGTTCCGCTAACTGATGAGAAAGGCTGCCAAGGAGGCCTACAACATGGGCCCCCGTGTCACCAGCGTTCGAGGTGCTAGGTGTGGCGATCCCGCTTTGACCAGAGAGCTTGTCTTCAACATCCGTCATTGGCTCGTGGAGATCCCTGTTCAAGTGTTCGGCCATGTCGTTTAGATCTCCGAAGTCGAGATCGGGGACGCTTAAGTCGGAGAAGACGTGTGAGTGTGCTCTTGACGAGGGTATGGTGGGCTCGTCGGATGTTGACATCGCAGTCGGGAAATTTGATGCATCTAACCACATGGTCGAGGTAGTATCAACGTGATCTAGCACCCTATTGCTGGTGAAGAACTGCGAGGGGCCTGGATCTGGCGGTTGGCTCTGTGTTGTCGTCGCAGGATCCGTACCCATTGTGACACGCACACCGCGATGCGTTGAGGAGCGACCATTCCGGGCGCCGTACGGCGATCGACTATCCTCGACCTGGCCACGGTGGTTCGCATGTATTGGAGGCCGTCCCAATGGCCGACCGATGCTCGTGACACACATCGCACCTAGACGGAGACAGCGCTCGCAGGTGCCACCATCCGGTTGGCTTCGGGGACATTTGAGCTTCTGCTCCCGGCATCGGTCGCAAGCGTATCTCTTTGCTGTCTGGTTGTTCATAATACCGGGAGGCTGTTCCGATTAATCGTCCGTGCGATATGGTCAGGGGGTTGTCGCTCCGCGTGTAAGTCTCTTTCGGTGTATTTGAAGTCATTCGGAGCGGGAGCCAAGACCTTCGGAAGCTGAAGGAATATTTGAGTTATGTTTTTGAACAACTATCAGACGAACAAATGTGACATTCTAGTGCGCAGGCACTGAATCCTACGCTTTCCCAATCCGACTAAACGTACGTTCTTCGTTTTTCAGCCCACTTTCACGCTCTCTCGGTAGACTACTTGGGCGTCTAGGGCCCTCGCTCATGCAAGTCGAAACTCTGAAATTGTCTCAAATTTGACAGCTTAGGAAACTGGCCAAGACATATCGCTAGCGAGAAGCAATTGGGGCATCCTACAGGTTCCTTATCCACACGAAACCTGGTTGTAGGAATGTGTTATTCGTGGGGTTCCATCGACAACTGACTAGTGGTGCTAGGTTTCCCGCCACTCGCGTAGCATGTCCAATTATACCAAGACAATTACGGCTTATTATCCGTAGAAACCCCCTCTCCTTCCGATCTGACCGACCAGAGCTCCAGGCAACTGCTTTGAATATGCAGTGAGGGCAGTCCTTGGCAACGGGTCGCATCTGAGGTGGGTTCTCTCGAGACTCGGTTGCTTAGTCTTGGCGCTAATACCATCCAGCCGGCGAAGGAGTTCATTGCGGGACTTCCCCCCCACCGGAGCAGTCCCTTGCCTGGTAAGGTCCAGCAGCCGGGGCCCATAGCCAGATCTATCCTTTCCTTGTCTTTTTCGTATGGCAAAGTGAAAAAATGGTTAGCGTCTCGGACAGACCCGTTGAGGATTGGTATGCGGGGAGTGGTACGGGCCGCGTATACCGGTTATGATGCCGTGCATCCACAGAGCCACAGTTGAGTCTACCAGACTACCTCACCCGTGCATCATAGATTCGTAGTAAGCCCTCAGCCCCAAAAGGTAACCCATTTGATGCAGTCAGCAAAACCCCGGACACAGTCAGCGAAGTCTTGACCTAAAACGGACATACGGATAAGCCCTCGTTCGGCCACTTTACAAAAGGCACCGAGAAGGCGTGTTTGAATCAGACGATGTCCCACCCGTGGAGGATTCTGAACCCCGGATGAACGTAGGGCTTGGCATCCTTCGATCCACACTTGGAATACGATACGTTCTTCAAATCATTCTGGAAACCAAAGAACCTTCAAAATGCTACGTATGCATCCACATATCCATGCACGCGTCACGGCTAGATCTGACTACTGTCGGGCCTAAAGACTCTCCAGCGGCACAAAGCCACGAGCGTCCTATGCATGGGGAAAAGTCATTGCCCTTGATACTTGGAAAATGCTTCGCGAAATCTTGTACGCCTTCACTGGCTTAGCCCTGTTGGCTTATGCCGCAGATTTCTATTACAACGCTGGAGATGATCCAAATGAGCCGGTCCGGATACGTTCGAGATTTCCCCTTATCGGACATGTCCTGGGATTGATGAATCAAGGGCCAACCTATTACAGAAAGACAAGGTGCGTTGATTCACTTGGAGTTGCGATGAAGTATCAAGGGCACCTGGTAACTAAATATCCAACAGCAATTCAACCGAAGCCGAGATCTATACCTTGGGATGTTTCAACTTCAAGGTATACATCAGTGCGTCCAGCCGGCTTCTACCATTCATCCAGAAGCAATCAAGAGCTCTGTCTTTCCGACCTTTCCTCCAGCTCGTTGCGCGAAAGTATGGTGATGCTTCTCCTGCGACTTACGAGATTTTCGGAGGCAGTCTGCCCGATGACCTAAGCCAGTCGGTGAAAATGAGCTTGGCTCCAGGCCGCCATCTTGATGAACTGAGCCTTCGAATGGGCAAGAGAGTCTTAATAGACATCGATGAGTTGCTTTCAGCTAAGGCAGCAGTACCGTTGTTGTCTTGGGCTAGACATGCTGTCGTGCAAGCAACAAGTTGTGCCGTCTATGGAGAGAAGCACCCTTTTCTCGACCAGGACATAGAGAACTCTTATTGGTACTTCCCACCCTCTCTGATAGTCTCAAATACAATATCGATGCTAACTATATGTTTAAGGAAATGGATGACATATCTTACTGCCCACTTGGTTGGCTGGCTCGATGTGACGAAGAAAGGTTATGCGGCAAGAGAAAAGGTGTTTCAGTCATACATCAGGTACTGCAAAACGCTCCCCCAGGAGAGCTCTCATCTTATGAAAGAGCATCAACGCGTTCTGGGAGAGGCCGGGGTATCTAGTACGGACAAGGCTAAGCAAGCCGCCATCTTCACCATTGCCTCCTTCAGTAACTCAGCGCCGACTTTGTATTGGACCTTGTGGGAACTCTTCTCACGACAAGAAATTCTCGAACAGGTCAGAGCAGAGCTTACAGAACACGCAGTTGTCGAGTCGGAAGACAGAGACTTCGTGCTTGACGTCGCCGCCCTCAAGTCTCAGTGCCCCCTCCTCCTCTCGGTGTTTCAAGAAACTCAGAGAACTCGCCACGTCAATCCCAGTTTTCGCAAAGTCTTGACAGACACGCTTTTGGACGACAAATACCTCTTGAAGGAGGGTAATTACCTCCAAGTACCCGGAAATGTCATCCACAACGAAACTGGCATTTGGGGCCCGACAGCTTTGCAATTCGACCCATATCGCTTCATACCCAAGAAGGGAGGCGAGCGAGATGTTTCGACTGCCAGCGGCTTTGTCCCATGGGGTGCTGCGCCGTACCTATGTCCGGCGAGACAATTTGCCGCAACCGAGATTCTCATTATAGCTGCGCTGCTTGCCATGAGGGCCGATTTATCACCTATGAATGGATCTTGGGACAAGAATCCAGCTGTCAATTATGCGGATCTTGCTACCCTTTCGCCGCCTATAAAGGATGTCGTCATGCGTGTACGAGTTCGAGAAGGGTGGGCTGGCAAGTGGACAGTGCAGATGGGCGAGAGTCGAAGCCGCGTGCCTCTCGCCTCCGGGTAGTCGTAATACTCCCTTCGAAGGCTTAGATAATTCCCAGCGTCAATGTAAAAAGTACTTCGACCCTGTTGCATGACATGAATTGAAACTTTCGAGTACGTGAAACTCAAAACTACAAGCAATTTCTTTCCTTGGCCAAACATTCCGTCAGTCATCAATAGAGTTTCGGCATCTTTTAGCAATATATCATGTGAAAGAACGCAAAGAGTTGTAGTTGTGGATCATTCGTTACAATTGTCTTTCGGATCTTTTAATCAGATGGCAGATTTCTGTCGAATCAACAAGGTCCGCTTTTTTGAACTCATGGTCATTTATTTCGTGATTTGTGGTAAAATGGCTCTTCCTCAGCCGGCAGGTCAACTACCATCGCGTATTGCTGTGAACGCCTCACAATGTATGAGTAAACAAGACTCAGTTGAAACCAAATCCCACGGACGCATAACACGCGGTGGTCTACATCTAGCTACAAAACTCTAGTTGCCTTTGTTCTTCTTGACAAACTCACACATGCAAGGATGTGCCATCTTCAAGTTCAACTCAATGCGGATCTGCTGCTCTGGCTGGCCAGGTGGAATCCGGATTTCTTGATACTCCTGGCAAATTCTCGCCAGAATGTACTCCATCTGTTGCTGTCCAAACTTCTGACCTAAGCAGTGACGAGGGCCACTTTCAATCATCAATGTTAGCTTGACTATGTCTTGAGAATTGTTGTCTGAGGGAAGTTTGAAGACTTACTGGTTGTACGGAATAAAGTGCCAGCGGTTGATGTTGGCACCCTCCCATCGCTCAGGTCGGAACTCGAGCGCATCCTCGCCGTAAATGTCTTTGCGGCGTTGAAGGCCACCAAGAGAATAGACTGTGATGGTACTTGGGTAAGCTCCTTCATCTCCAGAGCTTTTCTTACATAGTGCCACTTACTGATGGTTGTGTCCTTGGGAACTGCGACAGGGTCTCTTCCACTCTTTCCACCGCCGATCGGCAACGTGGCGTCCTTCAGGGCCATCCGAACGTTCATGCCAACTTGTCATGGTTAATCATCGGACACTCAATGGACTACTCAAGTACTACTTACGAGGGTGATACAATCTGAAGGTCTCGTTGATGACATGTCGGATATAAGTCATCTCTTTGAGATCAGATGCAGAAGGTGGCTTATCGCCAGATCTGACAAGAGGAATTAGTCTCTCTCGTAGTTGATCCGGTACAGATTGATGGACTTACACTTGCGTAACCTCGGCCTGCATTTTCTTCATGACGTTTGGGTATTTGCCCATCAGGAAGATAGCCCAGGCGATAAGGATTGCTGAGGGGTCCTGGAATACTCAGTCAGAAGTCAAGGGCTTCACAGTGTCCGACTGAATTGATTTACCTTTCCACCAAGCATGATGGTCATCATGGAGTCTTTGATATCCTGCAACCTCCGTGAGAATAATTCCCTTCGCCCCTGAATGATGCTTACTTACCTTAACACTCTTCTTCTGGCTCACAAGATCGTCTAACATGTTGTAATCTTCAGGCAACTTCTTCGACAAGTCTCTCGCATAGGCGCGATCGACAATGCCCGAGGTGTAGCCATTCAATTCCTTCAAAGCCTTAGGAGCCAGGTACTTGTCCTTGACGTAGTAAGCATTCTTTCCGAACAGCATGCGCGCCGTGTTGATGGGGTGGAGAGTCTCCATGGGATCTCTGAAAGGATGGTGTCCAGTAAGGGAGTTAGCAGACTCTCCAAAGAACACCTCAGAGACTACGTCGAGTTGGTAACGGTCGGCAACATCGTAGACTTCAATGGGCTTGCCGACGTCGAAACGTTTGAAGAGTTGCTGAGCATGCTTCTCGGTGATCTCAAGATCATCCGAGCGCATCTTCATAACCTGAAGAGTCAAAATCGTTAAGATCAGAATTATGATGTGGCAAAATGCGACTAAGGGAGTGCACTTACATGCCCCTTGATGCGCTCTTTGCTGTTGTGCCAGTCTTCTCCGTCCACTGGAACCCCACATTAGTATACCAAGTTCACAAGATTTGATTAGTTTCAACAACTTACCAACGAAGATCTGTGTCTCTCCGAGCATATCTCCCCAGATACGTTTGGTGACTTCGCCTCTTCCGAAGCTGGACCACTATTGCACGTTGTCAGTTGTCGTGCATCCAACAAACCCCGATCCCTAGAACCCCAGCCTAGATAAATCGCCAAGCTTACCTCTGTTGACATGATGGCCTTGATATTGGCGGGCTCATCAGTGAATATGAGGCCTGTGCCGAACATACGCATCTCGACAGTACGGCCAGGTACGGCCTCAAGCCAGCTGTTGACAAGCTCGAAGAAGGTGAACTTGAAGAATCTGTACAAGGAGTACACAGCCAAGTCGATCCCTGTACATCAAGTTGTGAGCTTTGAGAGAATTCTCTGCAGGTGTGAGTACGTACCAAAAGGCGCCTTGAAGGGAACCAAAGGAGGCGGGGAGCCGAAATCGCGAAGCCTCTTGTCGCGACGCGACTTCGCTCCCCAGTCGAAGACGTAGATGCTTGCGATGAGAAGAGTAGAGTACGCGGCCCAATTCCAGCTCTTTGTCATTTCCTGTGTCAACTTGGACGACGCAAGCAAGTTGAGGTTGAACTTGATGGCATCTGGGATGTACGGACTGATCACGCTGACGACATTGCCGGCGAAATCAGTCAAGTTGCTGGCCAAAGTCGTGGGCAAGCCCGCCGAGGGAATTGGGGAGGCCATGATTGCTAAGAGTTCCTGATGCTCCTCTGTCGTAGCAATGACAGACGAAGCCTTGGAAAATGGCAATATAAACAGCGCTTCTTCGGACTCTGCCCCTTGGATGAGATATATCACCTGAATCAGTACTCGAGGCAGTTCAGTCAAATTGGGACTTTGTGGGAGGTGGGATGTGGGGGTCGACGCGCAGCGAGTTAGCAGCGTCGCAAATGGGATGACTTGGAAGCCTGGACGAGACCGAGATCATGAGAGCCTAGAACGGGATGGTCTCAGAATCCTTCATGACACTTCATGCAGGGCTATCGCCAACTGTGGGCCGTCGTCTTACTCTCACAAGCTTCCCGCCGTAGGGTTCCGGAAACATCAGCTCGCTTACCGGATGGAATTGGCCGAGTCTGGTGCAGCAGAAGGAGTGGGGTTTGACATCCTTCTCGGATCGTTCTACAAGTAGACTCGGATCCGGCTTCGGGAACTTGTAAGCGCTGGGGGCCGTCCCCATCCGCCGGGCCCACTTCGGTTCGGAGCCCGGATTCGGAGGGTTCTTCGGAGGCTTACCTACTTATATCCGAACAGGGGATGATATGCAGACCCAATCCTTCGGGAAACCGACGCATCAGCTTTGGAGATATCTGGAAGTCTGTCAAGGACCCTGCATAGAAGGGCTGAGTTGAAGATACCATGGTACACGCGCAGGACTATCGCAATAAAAGAGGGCAGTATGTAGACGATGGTTTTTGATGTCAGTAGATGGTAAAATTGAACTACAAAGTCGCAAAAATGGCCAAAGGAACGACAATCTCAGCTCTTGTTCAATCTCCCAATGGCGGAGGCCCGCCGCTGGTCTCGCGAGACCGGCCCATGCCGCAAATCAGAGAGCCCCACGATGTCCTCGTCAAGGTTTCTGCTGTTGCGTTGAACCCAACTGACTACAAGATGCCAGACTACCATCCCGTACCCAATGCCATTATGGGCTGTGACTTCATGGGCACCATCGTCGCAGCTGGCCCTGGAGTCGACAGCACATGTGTCGGGATGCGAGTTTGTGGTCCCATGCACGGCTCAAATCCTGGCAACCCAGACTCTGGAGCGTTTGCTGAATACCTTATCCAAGATAGACGCCTTCTTGTTCGGGTGCCAGACTCATGGAGTGACCTAGAAGGGGCAGCTCTTGGAGGAGTCGGATGGGCGACTGTGGCACTAGCTATGGAGGACTCCCTTCTTTTGACAGGCACTCCGTCAAAACCTGCCCCCTTGCGGTCTGACGGGACTCGCGTACCTGTTTTGGTATATGGTGGTGCCACAGCCACCGGCACTATGGCTTGCCAATTGCTATCGAGGTACGTGCGATTAGAATCCTGGTGGACAAAAATTCGAACAAGTAGACTAACGTTCCACCTTAGTGCTGGCTATGACCCCATCGCAACCTGTTCCCCAGCTTCCGCGGCTCTTGTGAAGAAGTATGGGGCGGCTTCCACAACACCTTACTCTTCGCCGACATGCGGAGAGACGATTCGCGATGCAACAAAGGGCTCCATTCGAGCTGCGATCGACTGCATCACCACACCAGAATCCGTGAAATGTTGCTTCACAGCTCTGGGTCGCGCTGGAGCAAGATATGCATCCCTCGAACATGCTCCCGATGAGTGGAGAACGAGAAAAGCAGTCAAAATGGATATGCCAATGACATATGTGGTCATGGGCCGCGAGGTAAAGCTTAATGGAGTTTACCACCGTGATGCGGACCAGTCCAAATTTGACCTGGGAGCCAGGTGGGCGCTTGAAGTTCAGACTTTGGTAGACGAGGGACGTCTGAAATGCCACCCGGCACGTGAAGTTCCCGGTGGTTGGCAAGGAGTGATTCAAGGTCTTGAGATGTTGAAGTCAGGCCAGGTTAGGGGGCAGAAGCTTGTAGTAAAGGTGGGAAGTGCCTAAGAGCAATATCTCCGATAGTTGTACGCAACATACATGTAGTAAATACACAACAACCATAGTAAACCAGTCCACTGTCTACATAAATTCAAATGATGGTCTATGGTTTCTTTTGCCAATGGAACCATGACTACAGATAACTACTTGTAAACGGGTCACTATCTTCCGTACGGGACCTAAGCTTCACCAGATCTGACATCTGGTTTGCTGGAGTGATTCAATTCTTCGAGGAAGGAAAGTTCGTTATAGGATCAAATTTACGTTAAGGGTTTCCTCACCACATTATGTGATACGATTCCTGGGGGCGTCTCTGTTGACGGCCTGAGAGGAATCTCCCAAACACAATCCATCGCTCTTCGTGACGTATATCGAGTCTCGTCCTTGTGAGTTACTTAATTAGTTTCCGGTTATTTATAGGCCTTGTCCCAATGGGGCGTCAAGACCTGTCAGCTTCGGCTCAATTCCTGCAGCCCTATTCGGTGGCTTTCTTGTTCGGTCATGTACATTCGGTGCATTCCCCACAATTACTACGATAACACCAAATAATCACTGCTGACCGTTGGCTTATGGCATCTCTAGAGCTGCCTACCTACGCTAGGCTTGATCACATCATATAATCGACTGCATCATGTTCACATGCCTGTCCCCTGGAGTCTTTATGTTGGACAAGAGGAGTATCGTCATCTAGCAGCCAGGGGTCCAGGAAACTCTCAAGTTTTCTTCTCCTCACTATTTTCACTTTATACTTCCGATCAACTCAACTTTATATCATCCGCGAGGATGGCAACAGAAGCGGCCGGGGCCACTGAGCCGGCTTCCACAAACGGCGTATCGGAGAAGCTCGCTCAGCCCGCGACGGCTTCCGGTGTGAACTTTCCGTGGAGCAACAAAGATGGCATTTGGCGTCGTCAATTGGGCTCTATGGAGTCTTTCTACCAGAGCTTGGCGTCTCCCGAAGGCTATCCGGTCCACTGGATGATCGGCTGCAGCGTGACACTTCAGAACCAAGACGAGAGCATTGACAAGGAAGTCTCGATCCGCAGAGCTTGGAAGATCGTAGCGAGGGACTTTCCCTGCGCTGCTGCTGTTGTGGATTCAGCTTCACGTGAGATCGTAGTTGGCGAAGATGCCATCACAGACGAATGGCTGCAAAAGAGCTTCCTAGTTCACGACGGAACAACCGCCGATGAACTCTTCTCTGCGTTCAAGAGCCAATTCCACATCACGCTCCATTATGTTCGAGACTCCAACCAACTTCTACTCCAGTCACCTCACACTCTTATTGACGGGCGAGGAATGTTGTACTTGTATCACGCCCTGTTCACGACACTGGCAGCTCTGCCAGATGACAACTCTCAGACGCATCACGAGACATCTAGAGCACCAAACCTTTCTAAGCCGTACGACGACTGGTTGGGGGTCTCGGCTACACCATCAGAGAAGAACTTTGCCCATGCGCAGTCCATCTTCCAGCGTGTTCTGCAACAAGAGAAACCTATTCGACTACCTGGAGTTGACTTCACAACTACCCCGCAAAGACCAGTCCATAGAGATCTCGAGGTAGACGAGAAGACATCCTCTACAATCATCAGTGCGTGCAAGGAAAAGGGGGTCAGCGTTACTTCAGCTTGGCACGCTGCACTTGCTTTGACAACGCAGGTGAGTTCATATATGCTGCTTGCTACTCCTTGGTAGTCGATGAATGCTGAAATTCCATGCTTGCAGAAACTCCAGTCGGAAGCTGGTGAAGACGGTTCATCCTACGTTCAGTTCACCACCATTGACCTTCGTCGCCATTTCCCCTCCTCTTTCATCCCACACAAGCACTCGATCGGGTCGCTTCAAACCGCCTTGCCTCTCGCAGCGGACCTCAGCAAGGACAGCACTTTTGATGCTCTCAGCAAGTCCCTAAACCAGCAGTACAAGGCGCCTTTTGCTTTCGCCGACAATGATTTTGGGTACCTGACCCCTTACATGGCTATGTCGCGACAGATCCTGGAGAGCGGCGGCGTGCCACCGAGCAGCACGCCATCTTTGTCCAGCATGGGAGTTGTTGACGATTATCTGCAACGCCAGTATGGAGCTTGGGAGGTGTCCAACTTTTGGGTGAGCTCCACGATGATGACTGGTGATTTCCAGATGTATTTGTGGACTTTCCGGGGGAAGCTCACCTTTAGTGTGTGCTACAATGAGGCATTTTACAGCGTGGAGAAGGTCGATCGTGTCCTGCGAAGTACTAGGGATGAACTACTTCATGGGTTGACTCAGCTATAGGTCGCTAGGCGATGCGCCCAGAGCGGGCGCTAGAATAAAGCCTGGGAATGCTCATTCCGCCTGGGCTATGCCCTGTAGCCCCTGAGATAACGCCTGAATGGGATTGAGCTACCTTATGATGTTGACGTTTCGACATGAAGTCTGTGCATTGACATGATGTCGTTGTCTGATACGTGGAAAACCTGACAAGCCTTATGTTACTGCCCATCGATAGGTACGATGCCCCCTTAATCACAGCGCCATTGTATCTTACTTGGTACATGTGTTTACGTGGTAGTTAATGGCCTCTTGTGCACAACGGTAATGGAGGCTTGCGTGCCGGCGGTAGATTGGCGATGTTCGGATGCCAGCGTTTTACGCATCTAGATGCATCAATCG
Source organism: Colletotrichum tamarilloi (assembly GCF_030869305.1). Taxonomy (NCBI): domain Eukaryota; kingdom Fungi; phylum Ascomycota; class Sordariomycetes; order Glomerellales; family Glomerellaceae; genus Colletotrichum; species Colletotrichum tamarilloi. Next base: position 43,761 of record NW_026849505.1, on the reverse strand, counting down.
TGTGTTGAAACCACATGGCCAAGTTTGGACATGGAGTTTGCAGAGAGGTTCTTGAGTCTTTCTGTATTTCGCTACCAGGTCATTCAAGAGAGTGTATTTCCACAATCTGCAATTTGGGCATTCCCTATGTCCTGAATTGTTGCAATCACAACCAATCCTATCCTGTCCAAGGAACTTCATCATTCGTCGCAAGTTAGTACGCAAGGAAAACAAGAGGCCGCAACGCTACAAAGGCTAGCTCAAATCGAGATCCGTCACCAATCAAACATAATATGCTCTACCTCCGAGGATTTCTCCGTCGAATCCAGAGTATGCAATGGCTCAATGTCAATAAAGACAGAGACCTCCTCTCCAGGGAGCGATTCTACAATGCAATGTCGAATGAAGTCTACAAGATGTCGTTTCAGAGCATCGAATTCATCTTCTCTTCCACAGGGAATAATCTGATCCGCATGAGTGTCTCGAGCTTCCAGTCGAATAAGGAGGTACTTGAGCTCGGATCGCTCAAACTCGAGAGGAAGCTCATTTTCTAGTTCGGCCAGCGTCTTGGTCCGGAAGCTTCCTCTGGGCTTCCAGATGCAGCTCCGGCGAGTCGGGTAACGAGTGATGATGCGATATACGAATTTGACTCGCGCTTGACGCAACGGTGCGGTCTGAGGTGAGCCGTCGTTTTCGATTGGCTCTACAGCCATTGTCTGTGAACGTCTCATGTCCGCCAAGAAAGAGACTGACTTGTGTTCCACAGTAGGGCTCGTTGGGCACGAGGTGTCAACTGGCGCTGGTGCTTCGGTGCTGCTGATAACCTCATCTTGCTGAATTGAACGCGTATCAGTTTCGACGTACAGTTGCTTGGTCGCTTCATCAATGAATGCGTCAACAGAATCTTCTCTGTCTTCGACATCCTCCGCATTGGCTTCCCCCCTGTGTAGATCCGACTCCGCTTGGCCACCAGTGACAGAGCCGCCAGGAACTTCTAGGTGGGCTCCAGATGACATGGTGCCGGCGTTCATCTCCGGAGGGGAGTCCTTATCCATTGCCTGCAAGGCCTCAGACAGTCGTTCGCCTGTTAGAATCCCATCGCGTTGAGGCGCATTGCGCTTGCGCGGCGACGTCAGACTTGTTTGGGGATCGACCGGAGCCTCATCTCGCTTCTTCTTCGATGTCTGATGGAGAGACTGCATAGTGTCAACCCTCGGACGCTTGGGAGGAGGCTCGGAAGGTTTCATTTCAGCATAGGGCGCCAATTGACGATCTTCCATAGCGCCAGTCGAGGAAGTGAGGTTGTAGGGATCGTTCTATCAAGTATCCCGTATTAGAATCACACTACGTGACAATTCTACATGACGAATTTCGCTTACGGAATTATTCTCGACTTCTTGGCCATGACCTTCGGGTTCGCGCTGGAAGTCTGTGGCAACCCCCCTTTGCAATTGCAATAGTCCTTGAACCTCTTCCGAGGTAGAGTCTAATTCGTATGGGTCGACAATTTTTGAAGGAGCAGCCGCCTTATCTGTCTTGGTCGAGCTACGCCATCAAATGTAAGGAGAATACTCTCAGTATGTGCGGGATGCCGATCACTCACCTTGAGGTGGTAGGCATTCCAACCGCACTAGAGTTCTCGAGTGACTCCTCAATCTCATCTACATCGATGGGGTTCTCGTGACTACCTCTCCCATCAAGAGTGCGTGTGTGGACGTTGCCCGTCTTCACCTTGTTCTTTCTGTATTTGCCATTGCGGTGCTGCTGCAGGTTCATTCTCCAAAAGAGCTGCTTCAGGATTCGCTTGATTCTATGAGACATGAACTTATCAGCCAATTTTCGTTCTTAAAGAGACAGGATTGCCGTTATTACTTACTTCGTGCCATGACGGGAATACTTGAGCTTCTTAACACTGCCTTGGGCATGTTCATCCGGCCAAAGTCGAGCTCCGTTTCCGTCACGGTCGAGAAATTCATGGGCCATCTCCTCAAGAGCACTTTGATGCTCTGGAGACTTCCACTCGTACATCGCACTGCCTTCATAGCCTTGTCTGGTTTTAAAGGTCTTGCGGAAAGCCCGGACGCTGTCTTGGAATAATTTTGACTGACAATTCGACGGGTCAGAGTCGCCATATCCGAGCTGATGCCGCAGAGCAGAGACGGATGGAATGGACGTTGGATTGATGGAAGACGACATGGCTACCAAGTGAAGAAAACACTTGGTAATGACAGGCAAGAAGCTCAAGTAGAGAGTCGTTCCAACATAGGATACAGAACACGAGCTGAGAGCATGGGTCGATTCAGTAAGACCACATGTTCCGCCAGCTGCAGCGCTGCTTTCTCTCTTGACGGAATGAAGGGGGAACTGCCCCCCATTATATACTTCTCAAGGTGACAGGGGGGTGGGGCTTGTGACTCGGGGCTCGCTCGATCCTTGATTCTGCCTGACCACTCTGCTTCAGCGATTAGGCAGAAGGGTGGTATGAGTGACAGAGCTGAGACGCTGGCGATGGAAGGGTTGAAGGGAATGAGCCAGTAGCAAAGATTGAGATTTTGGAGAATATAGAGGGGCTGAAGATTGTGAAAAGGGTGAAATGGATGAAGTTGGCGGAACGTATGACACGGTTTTAAACGGGGTGAAGTGTAGTGGAATATGTTGAACTTGGTATAAATGCGTGCAAAACTTAGAGAGACGAAATCAAAATGCAATAGTAGAAAATGATACAAGAGCTAAGAAAATTGAAATGTGTGCTGCTCGAAAGTGGGCTTTCGGCTAAGACAATGTGGCGGTGGTTCTTGGGACATGTGCAAAATAGGTGTGAATAAGTGTGAAAGTTGAGAAGGCTGGGAAAGGTGAAAGTGGTAATCAGAAAAAGTAAAGTGGCTGTAGAGCCAAAAGCGATGAAAGGGCCAGATAGAACGGAAAGATCGAGAATGGTGAAGTGTTTGAAAAGACTCAAGGAGTGAAACAATTGAACTGAGGGAAACGGCCACAACAGTTTGAAAGGGTACAATTGTGGGAAAGGAGTAAAGATGGCGGGATGGGCATTACGGCTGAAAGGAGCACAAGAGCTGGAAACAGTGAAACGTGCGAGGTAGGTAAAATGTGCGAAAGTGCCAATGGAGTAAAATTGGCTGACAGTTGAATGGAGTAAAACAATCAAGATAGAGTGAAACGACTGAAATATGCGAAATGAGTGAAATTCCTGAAATGTTGCCAGCAGTCGAGCAAGTGAAATGGCGGGAATCAAGTGAGCAGAATGAAGTGTGCGTAAAGGTAGGAATAGATCGGGTGACGGCTATAGAGAAAAGGAGTGAAAAAGGTGTGATGATTCAGAGAAGCGTAACGAGAGGAACGGAACGAAAAGGATCAAATTGGCGTAGGGCGAGAAAGGTCAAAAGTGGTGGCGATGTGCAAGCGACAAAATCACTAAATCATAGGCATGTCCAACTCAGAGGAATGAGAAGTTTGCTCAGCGCGTAAAAACAAATGAAGTGGGCAGAATCAATGAGAGGATCGAAGTGAGAGACACAGAGCGAAGAGAATAAATTTGGTGCCATAATTAGAGTGATCAAAAGTGATGGGAAAATGAGCTCTACAAAATCAAAAATGCTTATTACAGTTGAGCCACACCGAAAATTTGCTCAGCGCAATCTTTGAACGACCGAAAATGTTGGAAAAAAATGAATCGATGGAATCAAAAAAGTCATGTCAAAGTTGAGCCACACCAAAACCTCACTCGGCGCGTAACTTGCAGAAGACCAAACCAACCTTGGACTCGGCTGGCAAGGATCACTGCATCCATCACGTCAATCTTCAGAGTCATTATTAGGATGGAACCCAGTTCCGGTCAAGTTGGTCCGGCACTTGGTCGAGATATTTCTGTTGGTTGATACGTATCTCGTGTTGGAACGGTCAGGTCGCAAGAGACCAAACTCGTTTTTGCGGCACAGTCGGTTCATGTCTGAGGCCTCCTGCGGTTAGGTTGCAATTATGGCCTGGAATGGATGAATGAGTCTATGAGTGGCATCGGCGGCCAGATTAGAGGCCTAGTACCCCTTAAATAAGGAAGGCGTTGGAGGGTTGGGTTCGAAGCGAGGCGCAAGAGGGTTGTGCAAGGCATACATGTTATGAGTGTTGTTTGTACTAATTCACGTCATCTACACTTTTGCGTTGGGGAAAACTGTGACGATGTTACATGTACGAAGGACCATCACTGGCAGTTAAGATTTTCTCATTAGTACCGCAAAAGAAGATCCCATGTGAGCACCTAGCACTACTCGGAATCCCTCTTGCATCCCGACTCATGAATTAAGTGGCAGTAGCGTGGATTCTTAACGTTAGTACAAACGCCGGACACGGCTCGGGACGAATTCGTCGAGACGGTCGGGATTTGTGGAGATATTGCGGATAGTTATTATGGGGATGTTCGGCATCGGTCTTCAAGCAATCGGTGCACGTGCGGCCGCTCTTGGTGACTACTGCCAAGAAAGCGATTATTTCCAAATGGGCCACATACTTCCTGATCACGTTTCTAGTGGCACCAGTTATGTTTTAAGGATTTGTTATTGTCTAAATGCAATGCTAGACTACCGAGATCCCAAACCGAACAGATAGGAAATAAATGCAAAAGGTAGTGGATAAACGCCAAGAACTCACAACGCTCGTGTCATATTTTTGGGGTTGAGAACATCAAACCCGGTTGAGGAGCGAAACTCAACCCACCACGTGAGGGACACCCCTCTTCCACTTGAGTTCCTTACCGTGCTTACTCTTGTGGTGCCTCGACACATTGTCCCGCCTCCCCTGGTGTTCGCACCCCTGGTGCGGGCACTGGCGGATCTCGGAGCGCACGTTGTTCTTCTCCGCAACGTCCTTGTGGCGCGCCTGCATGTGCCGCTCTAGGTCCCGCACTTGAGCGAACTTGTGCTCGTGGCGGTGCTCGGCGCGGCAGATGGTGCAGACGAGGGCCTTGCGATGGACGCGCTGGTGCTGCTTCAGCTGAGCCTCCTTTGCAAAGGTCTTTGTGCAGCCGTCGGTGGTGCAGCTGTATGGGTGGGAGGAGCTGGAAGGGGCGTTTGCGCTGTCTGATCCGGGGGAGGAGAAAGTTGTGTCGAGGGGCGAGCCGTCGGTGCTTGCCGGGAACATGGAGAATGAGTCGGTTTCGGGGAAGAAGTCGAGGACAGGCTCGAAGGGGGAGGTGTTCGTGCTGCCCAAATAGGAGGAAACCTGGTCGCCAGAGAGGTAGCCAGAGGTAGAGAGGTCGGGCAGAGGGCTATTAAAGTCAAAGAAGTTGGGGCCTAGACTCTGCGCGACATCGAACTGGACGGCGGGGTCGTTGAAGATTTCCTGAGGAGAGTGGGTGGTTTGGTAAGTTGGTTCCATGGTGGAAGGGTCGAAGGTGGTCATGTCGTAGTCGCCCGTAGCGAGCATGTCCTGCTGCATGAGCATTGCCCAATCGTCGCCCTCGTCCGAAAGCTCAAAGAGCTCGGAGAAAGGCGAGTTTTGATACATGCTGTCGTTCATGGCATCGGGTGCAGCACGTACCGGCTGGGCCCCGTAGGGCCAGCCTGTGGTAGTGACCGCCATAACTGCGACTGAAGGGGGGAACCCGGGGTGGTGTGTAGTGTTCTCGATTGGAAGTCTGCCAACGATATTCGTTGCAGCAGACAGGTCGTAGAACTCCGTTTCAGGAGTTGAAGGTTGCTGGTAGTAAGGGTCGTATTGGTAAAGGGTGGTTGACTCGGCGATATGCTGAGCTAGCTGGTTTACGAATGGTTGCGTTTGTGTGAATTCTTGTGGACGGGCGCTATCAAGTTCAGATGGCCGATCGAGAAGTTTTACGACGTACTCAGGTCCTTGGCCAACCTGGGGGTAAGCGTTAGAGGCAAGTCGCGAGAGCAAGCGTAGACGCGCCGTCGGCGAGCTTACCGGTGCGAATAACCAACATCATCCTCGCAATATTAGACAGCAACAGACAACAACTGCATCACACCGTTGGGTTTCCCAAAGGAGACCTGTCGGCATGTATCCGGAATATCCAGATGTGCCGTTTGGCTATCGTCTGGGGACACCGGGACTGGGGTAACGAAATCTAGGACGCAAATGTCCTCCATAGTTGCAAGGTCCGAAAGCCGGACGCTCGCCAATTTATCCCGGGAGGAGAGGGAACAAGAAGCAATCATGTCTTCGCGGCATTTACCACAAGCAATAGGTGCATGGCGGGACTAGGTTTGTGTGTTAGCCTCTCGTCATGAGAGAAGAGTCTTGTATTCAGTCGTTAACTAACCTTGCGAAGTAACAACTGCACAGGTAGGCGTCGGCGTTCTCTGAACGTCAACAAACGTGGTAGTGGATATCCTCCATCGTCGGAGCTGCCTCCGTCAAAAGGGGAGTTCGTTTTCTCGAATTTGACTGGGTTCAGGGTGGAACGGTGCAGTTCCATCTCCAAAGCAAAGGCGTCTCCCATGTCGACCATAGTCGTGACCCGAGGATCAGGAGTCGCCCAAGCATCCGAGTCAAATTCGTCTGACATGTTGTAAAGGCATAGATAGCGATCAGGGTCGCCATCGAAATCGTGCGAGTCCCAGCGGTCTTGGACCGGTGGATCAGCGTAAGAAGCCATATTGGCTGCGGGGTGGATCGTTGATTCAACTAGAGCATCTCGCAGTAGTCGCAGGGGCGTGGGGTAAGCTTGGTAGCTTGAAAGCTTGTATCAATCGGCTGGGTTAGATGCGATCAATGGTAAGGTGGTAAGGGTAAGGTAAGAAGAGGTAGGTAGAGGTTGAAGGTATTCGGAGCGGATGAGGAAGGAAGAGAGGTCCAGCAGTCGAAATGCGCGAGGGATGCCTGGGGATTTGAAGTCCTCAGTGACCCAGGCCCGCTTCTTCTGAGTGGTTGCCTGTGCCGAGTTCCCAAGGCGCAGCGATTTTGGCCTCAGTGGCCCGTGCGATGATCGCAAGCAGGGATACTCAATCTGCGAGACATGCAACGCCGATTAAATGTTAGAACTGCAGCATACATCACCACCCGATAGGCTTCACATGTGAGCTATAAATCTACTTGAAAATTGAGATAGCTTCTAACTGTTTTATATCGCAACACAACACATCATAAAAGATATCACACAGGTATATGGTGTCGCTAAATGAAAAGAACTTTGGTTCAGCATCGTAATGGTCAGCATCAATGTACCCATGCGGGTGCGACGGGGCTGAACGATGGGCGGATTTCTCTGGGTGGATCCATTGGCTCGCTCGCTTCGAACAAAGCCCCACATGGCGCGAGAAAAGATACCGAGTGACTTGAGGCCGCCGCAACTTTCCCCGTCCATTTCATGCCAATCGCGCCGTTGCCCATTTCTCAACACTGAAAATCAGGGCACATATGATGCAACATCTTCGGTGACCCTTCTTTTGGTCTCAATTCGTCGATAATTATTGGTCGCCTTACGTTGAGTCAATCGGGCAAGATATCTTTGCTTTGACTGCCGTGATTTTGGCACCAATTGTCGCATCGTTTGCATCGTCGTAGCTAAAGGATAACGTCTCATCGCACGATGCCATCCATCCACGCCGACGACACCATAGCTCGTACACGTTCGCGAATGCCACCGCGGCGCAGTACAACGATCTGATACGATGTTACGCTAACCCGTATTTCAATGCTTTATTCAGACGCTCACGAAGTCTCCCCAGATCTTATAGTCTTACAATTAACCGCCAAGGCTGGTCTTGTTCAAGAAGCCAATTATCCCAGTCCGGGGAAATACGTTAACTATTTCAATGCCATTCGGTCCGATGCCACACTGAATCTGGCATTATTGTGTCCCATTAACTGGTTTCCATCGCAAAAAATTATTTGGAGGCGCCGATTGAGTATTAATAGGACAGACAACGTGGGCGAAGTGCGTCGACAGTCCAGCAACGTCACTGGGACTACCAGAAGCAACAGCGGCGGCAGGTACTACCCCAAAGGAGACGGATTTGGTCCGCGGAGCAAAAGAATTGCGTCGAGGGGGAATCGAACCCCCGGCTCCCCGACGCTGCTGGATGGCAACGGAGAATTTTACCACTAAACCATCGACGCTGGCTAAGCTTGCTCAACTTGCGATCCCGAGGTGATTTCGCGCGCCTTGTTCTGTTCTTTGCGCTGGATTGATGGCGGAAATCGCATCTTCTCTCGCAAGCCGCGAACTTCGTGAGTGCGGACTGCAGGTGTGGTAGGGTGTTTTCGAGTGCGGTCGAGATAGACTCGGCAGCGGGGATGGGCCAAACTTTGTTTCGTCAAAGCTCAGCTTCCTTGCCTCCGATCTTGGCGGTTGAAGTGACCAAAGTCAATGATGACGTCTACACCGAGGAGTGGAGAAATTCCGGAGCGGTACCCGGGCGGCTGGAGAAACAGCCTGGCCCCGGATCCGGATGCTGCTGCTCGACCGACGCCGACGGACGCATTGCCGACCTCTCACGTAATGAGGTTCCATCCGGAGATAGGAACTTGCGGCGCTCGGGGTCCTTCGGGCTCCTTTGGCAACATGGGCATGACAAACGGGAAATGACGAACTACAGACTCCCTCAAGCGAACACCACCGTTGAAACCGAAACCGAGCTGCGAGTCGAATGACGGGATGAACCGAGACCGAAGTTGATGTTGTAATCCACAAACCTTTCGACGCTGCAATATCTTGTAGCCGTAGAGAGACGTAGGAATCATGAGCACATGAGCGTTTTTCGATGCGGCTTCCGCACCGGAGCGTTCGGCTGATTCGTTCTGCGATGCGATGTCAGGGGAGCTTGGTCGGCTTCAGTAGCCTCTACTGAAGGGTTGCGGCTATGTTCAGTGGGGGAATAGCGAGAGCATCTTGAGTCGAGTGTCCCCTTTTCTCGGCGCAGCAGAGTTCTAAATGATGGCAGTCTTTTCTGCTCTATATAAGCCAACATGCAGCGATCCTCGAAACATCCAGGCTGGCCTACGAAGAAGTCGATTGTATCAAGAGCCCCGATCTTAATACGCACCATCTTCAATTACAACCGACCATGAAGCAAATTAAAGCTTGTCTGCTGGCTGCTGTAGCCGTTTCGGCATCTACCTGCTCTGCCGAGACGAGCACAGGAGATCGTGTCATCCAGCTTGGCAAAGACTTATATAATGGCACAACTAAGGTCCAGTTCACCACAGAAGCTCTCGGTGAAGCAGACTTCTTCAAGATCGACCCGGGCCCGAACGCAACTACCTTTGACTCGTACGTCATCAGACCCTACGTGCAGCTAACCCCCCCTGCTGCATCCTGCCATATATGTGATTGACTCAAGGTCTCCACAGATGGTACTTTGACGCGATGAACCCTTCGACCAACGAGACCGTCGTCTTCAACTTTGAGATCCAGAGACCGACCGATAACGGCGCAGATGTAGGCACCACACAGTACCACGTATCCCTGTTCGGATCCTTCGCGAACGGAACGGCCTTCAGCTACGGAGTCAACTCCGAGTACGCCAACATCACCGAGCGGGCGGACAAGAGCATGGGCGTCGACTTTTTCGGCGGCAGCGAGGTCAGCTGGTCGGGCTCAAGCTTGCTGCAGCCGAGACCGGTCTATAATGTGACCATCAACTCTCCTGAGACTGGCATCTATGGAAGTCTTATCTTGCGAGGCAACGTGAGTACAAGTCTACTACCCAATCGGATGGCCGGAAGACTGACATACTGGCTGTTTCCAGACCGTCGCCCCCCACTACACCTGCGGCACCGACGCAGCTGGCGTAAATGAGAAAAACGTCGAAGGCGTAGCCTGGGCCAACGCCCTCCCCGACGCCGAAGCAACAGTCGACCTCAAGCTCGGCGACACGGCAATGTCCTTCTCCGGTTACGGCTACCACGACAAGACCTGGGTCGACCGTCCCTTCCAGGAAGCGATTCAAGCCGCCTTCTGGGGCCATGCTCGTCTGGGTCCATATGCCGTCGTCTGGTGGCACTCGCACGCACAGGACGGCACCGAGATCAGCTCCGAGTACCTCGCGACCTACGAGGACGGCCACGTGATTGCGTCGCGATGCGTGGACCGCGTGAATAACACGCTGGGATGGGGTGAGGGGCAGATTTGGCCACTCGTGCCTGGGACGCCAGCGCCTGCTGGGATGATTATGCGGTGGGACTTGGGGGATGCTGGGGTCTTTGTAGCGAATATTTCAAGTAAGGACATATTTGTCACGATTCCTTTCTGGCAGGCTGGGAGAGGGCCTGTATCTGGGGGTTTTGTCGGTGGGGAGCAGTACACCGATGAGACTGGGTTGTGGTCTCTCAACCAGCTTCCCAAGTTGTAGCAAAGTTGGTCTTGAATCGGCTGCACACTCACCATCGTAAACTCTTCTTGTAGTAGATATTTCATGACTTGATGTTGTAGAACATTGACATCATTGCGCCGAGGCGTTATCTCTTGGTACAATTGAAGGTTAAAAGATAGAATATATAATGTATTGCATACACGATGCTATCTTAGTAGTCTACGCCTATTCTTCGAATCGTCTTGAACCCAAAAATGACTTGCGAATCGTTTGCGAGTCCGTCATTTTGCCATGTCAAATTTTGTCGCTCTTAAACTCTGGTGTTTATTGCGATATTCTGAGCATCATCCAACATCCCCTTAACCAACCTGCCAGCTGCATCTCGAGGCGCTGTCAACGTTCTAACATCTTGTTCCATAATATGAAAGCAGCGTCAGCATCTTTCGAGATGCTCTGGACCAAGCAATCGAGAGACGTTGGTAAGTTACGCCCACGTGATATCCAACTCCAGCTACCAAATCAACTCCAGAGCAGCTGACAGACCGCCTCAGACGATGAACTGAACAATCCAGCTCATTCCGGCCGGCACAACCACCGCCGTTCTTCACGTTTTTCGGCCAATCAGTACATGTCATCTCCCCAGCATTGAGGAAGCGCATTCGGGAGCTGCAACTGCGGGAGAGAGTGCGTGAGTTTGAGCAAGATACTTGCATCCGCGCTAGCGCCCGCCGCTCCCCCGCCCCCGCCATCCACCAACTCTGATTCGCCGGCTGAACAAGGGGACCATTCCCATCTTGAGCCTCTCGCCCAACCTCAAGTCAGCCAAACGACCGTTTTTCACGAAGGAAACATCTGGGCCGCCTGTTTGGCTCTTTGGTAATCTCGCTCAAAGACCAGCCAAATGCTCGCTAGACTCAGGTACCTTGCCTAAGTGAAAATAAACTTGCTCAGTTGGTGCCCTCCATTGGTGTACTTCCCCGTTGCGGAACTGCTCGCCTCTCGGTCTTTCAGTCCGAGGCTTTTGTCTTTTCCATTCCCTGTCGCCATGAGGACAGCCCGAGGCCTCGATATGCTGCTGTTATTTCACAGTATATTCGCCAGCGGGCTATTCCCCTTGAGGCCGCACCACAGGGTAGCGCCGTAAGAAGTCTAGGCCGCTCTCACTGTGGCGTGTGAGGGAGTTTTCTTCGCGCGGAAGCTGGCCTGCCTTAGTCTACCTGCCACGATGCTTACAGCTCAGATCCCTGTCTACGTGACATCCCAAAAGAAAGGATAAGCTACCCATTTAAGGTATGCTGCAGGTGTTACGTGCGGAGGTTGATTTGTTTATATAAATGCTTGCCTCACAGAAGTCAAGCTATGGTACCTCCAGCCATCCTCTTCTTCATCTTCTTGGCAGTCCTCTTCCATCGTTGATCTCTCCATCTGACCCGCTGTACAAAGTTAGAAGCTCTGTCGATCGCATACCACTTGCAATCATGGCCCCCAAGACCCTCCTGCTCGCCCTCGGCGCCGCTAATTTTGCGTCCGCTCACTTTGGCCTCGCCTACCCTTCATGGCGCGCTGATACCCTCAGCGGAACGAACCTGACGGGTTACTCCCAGTGGACTTACCCCTGTACAGTTCCCCTCTTTTCCCAGTCACTCTTGCCTTCGTCTCCCCGTAACTCGAGTGCGACAAGTGACACAAGCTGACCTCCTCACCAGGTGCCGGAGTCCCTTACGGAAGAGGCAACGTCACAGACTGGCCCCTCGACGGCGGCTCCATCGAGCTCGACCTGCACCACGACTGGACCTACGTCTTCATCAACCTCGGCCTGGAGTCCGGCGGCAATGTCACGACGCACAATATCACCCTCACCCCACAGCTCTGGAACGCCACCGGCTCCGGCACCCTCTGTGTTGAGAAGCTTGCGCTGCCAACGCCCGCAAAGGACGGTCAGAGGGGAAGTATCCAGGTTGTTACTGTCGGCGAGTCTGGTTCTGGACTCTACAACGTATGTTCTACTATCTTCTTTGATCAAGTACTGTGGATGCTTGTTGAAAGAAACGTTCTGTGGAGAGGATGCTAACGTGACGGACGATGTAGTGCGCCGACATCCGCTTCACTTCAAACGCCACCACCCTCCCCTCGGATCAGTGCAAGACGGAGGGCGTAACGGTCCACACCATCAAGGAGCAGAGCGCCAACGGAACCAACAGCACCAGCGGGAACAGCACGGGCAACTCTACCTCAGGCAGCGGTTCCAGCGGCGCGGCAGGCAACGGAGCCCACATGCTGGCCCTCTCATCGGTCGTTGGTCTCAGCATGGCATTTGTCTTTGGCGTGAGTCTGTAAGACAGCATCCAGAGGGAAAAGATGTGACGGGAGCTTAAGGTGTCTTAAGACATCTATCACGGAAGAGGGGACAGCATGAGAAATGCGTTCGTGCTTCTAATGTACATGAATGCTTGATACCAGTTCATCCTCTGGATGACCGATATGATAATGAAAAGGAAATTTCTCAAAAGATGCTATGCTCAGTTATATGTATGTGTATATATGAGATGCGAACCGTGTCCAAATATGACCAAATGCAATGCGGCCTGACCTGCGTCAATATTACTGAACGAGGTCGGCGTGAATCCCAAAACCAATCAAAAAGCACTTACTCAAAAACCATGCATGCTACTTTCTCAACATCAGTGGTATCTCTCGCAAACATCATGCAGCTTCATGCGCACCGGCGGGGCAGTGGCGCCTATCTCGACCAAAAGGACAATGTATAATCCAGATTAAATCCATGCCAAAACATGAGAAAAGGGTATTGGTGAGCGCAACCGATCACCTCTTCACGAGAGCCTGCTGTTCCATGACATACAGCTCTCTCACAACGCGGGCCATGGTGATCCGCTGTGTCGGCGCGGGTATCAACATATCGGAAACAAGCCGCTCAAGCTTGTCGCGCGGGTACAGCTTCTCCCTCGCCACCGCAACCTCGCTCAGCCATCTGTACATCTGATCCACAGCAGGGCAAGGCTGAGCGGGGCCCCTCTGCTGCGGGTTCGGCGGGGGCGGGGGTCGATTCACGTCGGCAATCATCCAGTACAGCGCCGTCTGTTTAGCCTGCTTCCGTGAGCGTGCGTCCGGGAAGGGAATCTTGCCGAGGACGTAGAGCATCGTCACGCCGAGCGCCCAGACATCTGACGGCGGGCCGCGGAGCTTCTTGCCGATGAACTCGGGCGGGATGTAGTACGGCGTCCCTCCCGTCGTCACGGGCCCGCTGGTGTGCGTCGACAGGCCGAAGTCACAAAGCACGGCGCCGCGGGAGGGCGAGTAGAGGATGTTGGCGGGCTTGATATCGTTGTGGACCAGGTTCTTGCTGTGCAGATAGTGCAGTGCGCCGCTGATGTCGCGCGCGATGGCAAAGGCGTCAGTGCGGTCGCCGAGGAAGCTGTGGTCTAGCTGGGAGCGCCAGACGCCCTTTGCACTGAGGTCCTTTGCGTCGACGTGTTCCATGTAAAGGGAGAGGTAGCGGGCGTCGCCGCCGTAGAGCTTGACGATGGACTCGTGGCGGAGGTCGTCTTGGGACTGGTACTCGCGGAGCCACATGTCGGCCTGACGGATCACGTTACGCTCGTTGTTGTCCTGGGGCTTCGAGGCGGTGTTGGCGTTTGCGTTGGCAGTGCGGGTCTTCAGGACTTTGACAGTGACGATGCCGTCTGGAACGTTGGAGTGCTCTGCGGTGAAGACGGAGGAGAGGGCGGTGGAGGCGATTTGGTCGCGCTTGGAGACTGTGTACTCGTCGATCTCGCAGCCGCCGGGGATGACGACCGTCTCGTCCTTTTGCATGTCCAGAAGGGCGTGGCCGTTTGTCGCCACAAGTTCTCTGCCCTTGGCTTCTGTGGGCAAGGGGAATACGAGTGGTTGTGCTTGTGGTCTGAGGAACATGATGACACCGTCTTCCTTTTCCTTCTTCACAATGCCGGCCTCCTCCGTCGTGCGAGCCTTCTTCTCGGACCGTGGCTCACCATCATCGGCGGTGAAAGACCGCTTACCAGAGGCGTTGAGGGCATCCGAGTTTGAGCTTGAGGGGAGTTCGTCTTTGAGGTCCGAGTCGGCATGTTTGAAGTAGGCGGGCCGCTTCTCCAGGATCCTAAAGTCGAGCACTTCAACATCGCGAACGTTTATCCTCCATGTTCCTGGTGACAGCGCCTTGGGGGCTCCCGGATTGACCCCCCAGCTGGCGCAAGAACCTGGACCGTCGGATATCCTCGTCAATGAAATGGGCACCTCGGATCTGTTCAGAAGGATCTGGTTATCGCTCGTCGGATCATAGTAAAGCTCACACCACAGCGGTGGGCGTGGCGTGTTGTCGTCCAACCGCTCCGGCGGAATACGCACGGAGAACTTTATGTCCCGGGACGTCTGGGAGACGGCGAGCACCTTGTGCTGAGGTTCCTGCTCAGAAGCAACCTCGGCGCGGAGAGCGAGCCACTGGCAGTTGTAGTTACCCGGGCTCACCGAGCGGCTCCGAGTAAGGGGTCGAACGAGGATGCGGATGCCCTGCTTGTGGTGGTGCTCCTCAACACGGAGCTTGTCTAGCGGCACGGGGTCGCCCGAGATGAGGTCAAAGGGTTCCTCTACGCGAATGTTTCTCATGCGGGCATCGATTTCAGATTGAGAGAACGGTTCTGTCTTTTCTTCCGACGGCTCCTCCGAGCCGCGGATCCGGCGGTCTCCCATCAAGCGAGGGAAGGGATGACGATGTTGCCTAGCCCCCGTGGCCCATGCGCGGTTTGATTTGCGATGGCGGCTCGGCAGCTACGGATACCTTACGGGAAGATGGACTCTGGAACCACGCCAGGCACTCCGGACAGCGGGTCGTGGGGTGAGAGGTGTAAGTCGTCGTTGTCGTCGCAGTGGCAATGAGGTGAGTGAGTCTGGCCGGGATGGGTTGGCCTGGACACGTAAGTTTGGTGTGAGGTAAGATGTTGTCTATCCTGGTATGGCCAGGCAGACAGGCGAGTTGAGTGAGAGTGAGATGGTGCGCGGCAGGGTGAGCGTGGTCAGATCTTTTGCGATGGGCAGGGTTCAGAGCGCAGCGGTCTGTAGGTTGGCCGAGGCGTGATTTATGAATGAGGAAAGGGGAAAAGAAACAGGAGGAGAGAAACAGTTTCTCTGCCAGGTACAGATGCAGGAACAGCCCGGCATTAATGAGCCTCCTGAGCACTGCTAACAAGCTGTTCTGTCGGGGTGTTGGAGAAGGGCAGACGGACAGAACTCGACGTCAGATGAACAAATGGACAGATGAGCCCAATGTCAACTGAAGAGCAGACGACGGCGGGGAACGGGATAAACGGGGAGTGAACGGGGTTGAGCTGACTTGAGCTGACGGGGGGAGGGACCTTGGGACCTTATGGGAGGGCCTGCTGATGGAGTCTCAGCCTCAAGTAGTTTATCGGCCGACCAGCAGGGCAAAGATACTAATTGTAAGATTACGCTGCTCTAGCAGCAGCTTGGGTGTTTGAGTGAGATTCTCTCAGTGTCAGCACATTCAGCGATATCTTTGTGTGTGGCCGCAACTAAGGACGAAACACACTCACTGAGTACGGAAATGATTTTGGAACGCGCGCATATCCCTAGGTTTTGAAGAGTCATCGAACCCTGTGGAACGAGACTGGTGCCTAGGGCCGGTTGGCCTTGGTCTTGGAGAAGATGTGAGGGGAAGAGGAAAATCGACTGAAATGATGGGCTGGCCGGGCTGCAGGGCTTCCAACCAGGCATGGCGCTGGAGGCCCAGAGGGGAGAGATCGTTCCCATTTGAGATCTGACCCAGCATCAGCCCTGGTCAACAGAGGGGCAGAGGTATCCCAGCGGCAGACCTATTGTGGGAAGTGACATTAGCTTCATCGAACGAAAGCCTTCAGCGCTTCGTCGCTCATCAAGCCAAACCGGAACGTCGACTATCTCTCAGCCACAACAGCGCCTCTCATTCAACGGTCCGAACGGCGCACACTGAGGAGGATCGATCACTGTGAGTGAGACGATGGTCTGCAGGTCTCGCAGTGCCCGCCAGGCCCCTGACAGTTGACCATAACCTGACGCAATGAGGATGAACGGGATAAAGTCACTTGACCTGTCCGTATTCACGCGTCAAGGCGAATGAGTTGAGAACTGGAGAAACAGAGACAGCGGCCCGGCCGTGACTGGGACAGGTGCGGAAGAGGTTTCTTATGAGGAAGCAGTTTGTCGGGAGATCCGGACTGAGGTGTCAGACTGACTGAAGACAGGTCGCAAGCCATGATAGTATTGAATATCGCAAGTCGGGATGAGACAATGACACTGCGAAATGAGTGGGTTTCGATGAATCTTGATGAGTCGAAATGTGCCTCGGGTGAGTGAGAACGGCCAACAATGAGCGAGTCACTCGGTGATTGGCTGTGGAAGCGAGGCTTGATGACTGAGCCATCCTGTTGGACTTCTGTCGCCACCTCTTGTCATCTCCGCCCAACCAACTCTTCTTCCTTTTCCATCATCCTCCCGCTGTTGCGGAAGCAGGCTGCCTGTCGCCACCGAAATGGAAATTGAGAACTCAACTGAAAGACTCACATTCACGCTCCGAGCCAGACGGAGAGTGCGGGAAAAGTGAGTGAGTGAGTGAGAGCAGAGCCTGGCTGTGGTTCACTGCCTGCGCCCGGGCCAACCCAGAATATCGTCTCGTGGCTTGCGTGAGTGGACCCGCTCAGACGCTTGCAGCCTTAGTAAGCGTTTCCATTGGTTCTGACTGAAGATACCATGCTACTCTGCATCATTCCTTCTTCTACCATTGGCTCGCTAGAGTGGCGGAGTCTGAGAAGGCCAGGACAGCCCTGCCCTCGTGTTCCGATTTTGTCGGACACAGCAGGGATGCCCCCCTAGTCGTAGGGCCTCCTGTCGGCGCTAGTGCTG
Source organism: Colletotrichum tamarilloi (assembly GCF_030869305.1). NCBI lineage: Eukaryota > Fungi > Ascomycota > Sordariomycetes > Glomerellales > Glomerellaceae > Colletotrichum > Colletotrichum tamarilloi. The sequence goes on along the minus strand of NW_026849505.1, from coordinate 26,569 downwards.
CTTGGTGTGCCGCTAGCGTCTCCGGGTCCCTTGCACTTTCCCGTCATCTTTGCAATTCTCTCCGGCCACACGTGACTTTTGGCGATGTTTTGAATCGGCGTGAAGTTCGTCCGACTCTGGCTTCACGCACATTGCGTCCGGGCACCCCCCGACCAACTCATTCCCGCTCTCCTCGGTGTCCCCACGCCCTGAAACCGTCCATCCTCATCACCAACGAGCCCATCAACAACCCCGACATTCACCTTTCGCTCCTCACGGACACCTGAATATTCACAATGGATACCCTTTGCAGTTGCATCTAAATGTTCTTCATGTCGTCACTAAAAAACAACCATTTCTTCCATCGAGAAAACCGAAGCCACCGGCCTCACCAGCCACCCTTCATTCCCTTCCTCCGAACCGCCTGAACCGACTCTTCTCTCCACTCCGACTCCCTCTACTACCAATCGACAACTACTTCTCGTCGCCGACTATCCTCTTCAGTACAGTCTTGCCCTAACATGGACGAACCGGGTTGTGCTTGGCCTTTCTGGAAGTTTGGGATGAAGAGAGAGGATCTCTCCACCAAACTGCAAGACCAGTACAACACGATTCCTTCCAGCATCCAGGACCCCGACGCCTTTCACAATGATGTCTGCGAGATCTCCCACATCGCCGACACCGCCGACGAGTTCCATCGCCTCATGGCTGACCGCAAGGAACAACGCTTGAAGGAACTCAACATGTCTCTTGATCTCGCTGCTGTCGAGATCATTGCGAACCCCAAGCTCGTCGGCACGGCGCAGTGGTCGTACGCTCTGCAGCTCTTCAGAACACGCTCGCTCGACTCCCTGGTGCGACTGTTCTCAAGCTACCTCCCCGACGACTATTCATGCGCGCAAGGCTACTATGCATCTTCCACCGGTACCTCCTTCAGTGATCGATGCAGCTCTCGCACCGCGAGCACCAACCTCAGCAGCCTCGACGACGGTCCCTGTTTCTTTCACGATGATGATGACGACAAGCCCATTATGACGCATGAGCCTTTTCACATTTCTACCTCTATCTCTTCCGCCATCACCACAGATCTCCCTCTGTCTCCTCGCTCCATGACGATGCACTCCGATACCTCTGTGTCGTCCCCAATCGACCATGATCACGACCACAGCTACCACCACAACCTCACGCCCGCGCGAACATTATCCTTTTCTGGATCCGAGTCCGGCCGACTCGAAGAGAGGCGGCTTCAGTGTCTCGATGATGAAGACGACGACGAGGAGGAAGATACCTCACAGTCTGAAGATCCTGATTCTCTGACGACGTCGGTCTCTGATCTAGAAGAGCACCGTTTGACGCGTGAATCTACCGTGGAGGAGGAGCAATCTAGCGAATACACCGACAGCGCCATTGAAGAGGACGACTGCGAAGAAGAGTTCCCGACAACCCAGCTTCCCTTCGACCTCTACGACGACGTGATGGAGTCTTCAGAAACACCAACACCCAAACCAGAAACAACAACGACGGCGTCTTACCTTGACAGCAAATCTCCTTTCCGTTCGATACCCCAATCTTTCCGCGCATCCTCACCAAAGATACCCCATCTCCTACGCCGTCGTGATGCCAGCCCCGCAAAGGGCATTAGCAGTAGTAGTATCAGTAGGAGGACTCCCGAAGAATCAGCGTGCCGTATTCAGAAGCCGCAGCCCGACGCCGCACGCGTCCGGGCCTTGGCGGCAAGGGATCGTAGAAGAGGCTTGGACTAGCATGCAGGGCGGCCGGGGACGGCGGGCGCTGTATATATGTCCATCAAGTGTACATACAATTGTATCATGAGTTCTAATCCGTTTTCTCAGTTACCTGACCTGCTTCACCCTTCGCTTGTGCGAACGTGCGCGCGCGTACCCAGTTATAAGCGATCATTTTGTCTTCCCGTTTACATGAATCGGTCTGCAGACACGTTTGTTCCATGATAATATGACTCTCCGTCAGCGCATGGCCTCAAATAACTAATGTTCCAGGGATACGGGTGTTTAAGAAAGACAACAATGTAAGAAACACAACGAAGAAACCACCGCGTGCACGCATCGAAAACGTCGATTCCACACCCGTTTATCTGATCCGTTAAGCATTTCGCGCGACAACGTGATGTCGGTGTCGTGACGGTCTCGGTTTCTCGGTAAGTTCACGTTTTGGGTGCAGCCCAACCCGTCTGACAGTGTCAGGTGGCTTGCTTGTATCTTTGCCTTGGGTTGGTGGTGTCGAGTGACCTTGCCTACCCGCCCGACTAGTGTCTAACTCACCTTACCCTTCCTTGCTTTACCTTGCCACGTTTTTATTCCTGCCCTTGCCTTGGGAATATGACGTCATTATAGAAAGAAGCTCTTGTCTCTACTTGTTGTGGTTTATTTTTGGGTCGGAACTGGGTGTTGATCATGTGCTTGTTCTTTACGAAGTCGTGGGGGCCGGTTCCTGGTGAGGCTGTTCCTAGCTGCCTGGTAAGTCAAAGCACCCACTTTTGGGCACCCCCCCCTTTTGGGCACCCTAACAAAACATAGTATCTAAACATTAATACTAACTATAATTAATTAATTAACTACCTTCTACTACTATAATAATATAATTAAAATTCTTATTAAATAATTTAACCCTTATAAGTTAATTAGGACTAACTAAATAATTATTAAAGTCCTCTTAAGCTCTTTATATATTCTAAATATTTATAAACTTAGTATTTAGGTTTATTAATATACTTTTTTTTTTTTTAGGCTTTATATACTTAATCTTAGCCTTAAGAACTTAAACTTAGTACTAAGATATAGTTAATTAATAAGCTTACTCTTTAAAAACCTTTTTTATTTTTTTAAATAATAATTATTAAGTATTATTATCTAAACTAAGCTCTATAAATAGTTTTAAATAATTATAAAGCTCGCTAGCCTTTTTAAGAATTAATTAGTTAATAAGAGAGGTTATTAATACTTAGTTAAATAGTTTATTAATATTATTAATCGTTTATTTAGCTTTTATACCCCTTTTAAATAGTATAACTTATATAAATAGGATTATTAAATTAAAAAGTAGCTTAGTTATATTAAGTAGCTATAGTTTAGTTATTTTTTATTTATTTTATATATTTAATAACGTTAAACTAGCTAAATAAATAAGCTAGTAATAGCTTAAAAAGTACTACTTTTTAATAATAATAAAATTATTTACTATATCCTCCTTACTAAGCTCTTTTTTATAATAAAACTTAATAAGCTTAAAAATAGCTATATTTAATAGCTAGAGGATATAAAAAATATATAATAATAAGAATAATAAGTAGACGTTATTTTTATAATACTCTTATATATAGTGGTTTTTTTTTTTCCGGCTTTATAAGTACAAAAGATCGACCTTAACGGGATCACGCTTTTAAAGGAAATCACACGATATAGTATACTTTTTAACTATAATAATACTCCTATATAAATTTTATTATTATATAACTCCTATACCTATTTAATACTAATAGTCGAGGCTAGTTTAGCTTACTAAGCCCCTTAATAAAAAGGGTCTTAGTCTATAATAAAAATACTTCTTTTAACTAGTAAAGGGTAATCTCATTAGTTATTTAGTTATTATTTAGTATTATAAACTTCTAATTATTATAAATAATAAGTTAAAGGGGGAACTATTACTATTAAACCGACTTTTTTTTATAAATAATTAGTAGTTTAATAGCTCTATTATTAACAAAAATATACTTAATAATCGTTACTTAAGTACATAAACTAGGCTCTTTTTTTTATATTACTATAGCCTTTATTATACTTAAAACTAGCTTATTAGCTCCTTTACCCTCTATTATATTAGTTTTATTTATATTATACTTATTAACCTATTTAATACCGCTAATTTTTAATATATTAAATAATCTAAACTATAATTTAATTATATTAATAATAGCTTTATTAATATAATATAAATTTATTAAATAACTTTTTTAAACTTTTATTAATAAATTCTTTTTAATAAAAACGTTAATTTATCTCTTTTTAAATAGTTTAGTATCCCCTTAAGATTTTAGAACTTATTTAATAAATTCCCTAACTTATTTATAAATTAGTATAATACTTAGGTAATACTAAATTTAAATTTATTAAACTAGCTAGTTTTTTTATTATAAAAAAAGCTTTTAAAGCTTTATAAATACTCTTACCCTCGTTTAATAGCCTTTTTATTAACCCTAAAGTATTATTTTAAAAACCCCGAACTTAATTAAGGCCTTTTTAATAAAAAGACTATTTTTAATAGTATTAAGTACTTATTAAAGCTTATTTTTAGTATATAATATTATTACTTATTAGTTAGTATATATATTAAAAAGGAATATATTTAGACGATTTTTATAATTATTATATTAAATTAAAATAATAGGTAGGGTTTTAATGTAGTGGCTGGGAGGGATTTTTTGGGGTGCCCAAAAGGGGGGGGTGCCCAAAAGTGGGTGCTTTGACTTAAGTACCAAGTAAGTAGGCAGGGTGCGTGGTTCATCCTCGAGTCGCGCATCATCCTACGATAGGTAGAACGCGTACTCATCGCTGAGATTTTATTGCCTCGTGGATTTTCAAGACTTGTCGTCTTTGTTCATATCTCATCGTGTTTAATAAGTATAATAAGTACTTTACCTTATTCAAGAGAGATGGTACTCCAACTCAAACGAGCCTCCAACAAATGTGCGGGCTCACTCACTATAGTTCACGGTGTCTCAACTCCTGCTGAAGTGCTTTCGTATGAGAAAACCCCGCGTAGCTTTGTACCTCCCAAGCATAGCTCCCGCGAGAATCGGAAAGGGCGGGAAATGTAGCCCAACAATACCTGGGACTCTCGTCAGCCCCTTCTTTTGACTGGAAAACACAGGTTATTGATCGGACTAGTTTTGTGTCGCTAGAGGCTGAGTTGCCGACATACTTTGAGCTGGCATTTCAGGGCCATGCAACGGGAAGTATTACTGATGATTACTCATTAAAAGCTCTGAGATATCAAAGACATTTTTCGTGTGTCCAGGGAAGCACTTAACTCCCTCGGTCAGTGCATATACGTGTCTTCAATCACGCCAATATAGCAAGTCAAGCATGGATACCGGGGAGCCTGTTGTGGGAATACTATCAACTCTTTGCTTGTCATCCCGAGAAACTAGCTGTGACTGGCGCCCGGCCTTAGCAATATTCAAAAGAACGACACACACCGCGGGGTGTCCGCGCTCGTTACCACGAGCAGTAAGGTTGAAACTCACCGGAAACCATCCGCGATGGTGCCCGGGGGACGCTCCACAGCACCACCGGCCACGGAGCGGGGTCTTGATAATCGGCGGCCTCATATGAAGAGAAACGCCGTCGGGACGGGTCCAAGTGCCTCGCACCGATCTTGAGAGTCCCCCACCCCTCGACTCCCCAACAACTTTCGCATCCCACCAGGGGTTTCACTCCACCTCACTTAAGCTTGAACTCTCATGCTTAACAACAAACCTTACCCCCATAGTGAGCTGGTTGCCTTCTCGGCTCTTGCTTCTCACAACCCGATAGCTTATTGAAGTTAAGGCCTAGCACATGCTTGACGGTAATCAAAGGAAGTTGCCGAGAGGGTGGAAGGGAATGTTTAAGTGCGAATCCAACCCGGAGCGATAAGTACTGCCATGTGAGAAAGTTGTTGAGGGGAAGAGGAAACGCACTCAAGATATTGTCACCTCAGCCCATTCTCATCCCAGCATCTGCACACACGAAGCCGCGCTGGGCTACCAATGGTATCCTGGCCGGATCAGTATTCCTCCCCGACCAGGAGCAAGATCTGACGAGCCGCATGGCCGTCGGACTTTAGCTTCGTGATGGAATAGACCTAATTTCGCCTTTGTGGGTAGGATTTGGTTCCGCCTATCTTTTTCAGTCTTCAGTCTTGTTTCGGAAAGTGGGGCTATCGTCTGTCTCTAACGGTAGGGTTTGCATTATACATGTAAAGTCATCTCAAATGCGTTATCACCCTTCAGCTTCGCTCTCGGTACCGTAGAACACCTCAGAATGATGTATAAAAATGCTCAATGGCACGGACGAATTGTTATATAAAATGTTGCCCTTTGAACCAGTCTTATCACGAGAGCTTGCGCGCTTTCCTACTTGCCACTGTACATGTATCAAAGACACTCGAACTGAATTTCATTCCGACTGCAGTCCGATGCATCAAATTGGGCGCCATCAGCATGGCATCCTACACTCACTCAAGCAAGGGAACACCCGGCCAATCCAAACTCTTCCTCAACCCCGCGGCCCTGAGCCCCGCGGGAGACAGGGCTAACCACACCACGTTCTGGCGAAACCCCAAGGTCGGGAACATCTACCGTAACACCGAGTACATCACTGCTCCGATCACGCAGCCGCTGCTGAATTATTGCGGTCTGACAGAGGATAAGTTTGCTTCGCTCACTGAGCCTATCGAGGTGCTTGATATGTGCTGCGGTGCAGGCGTTGTCTCGGCCTGCATTCAGGAGATGCTGAAGTCAACAGGGCAAGGTGTGAAGGGGCTTGTGAGATTGACTTGCTCTGATTCTAGTGGCGGTCAGATTGAACATGTCAGGGGCCGAGTTGGGAAGGACGGCTGGACGGATACGACGGTGGTCCAGGCGGATATGGCGGTATGTGACAGGCTCCCTCCCAATATGGGTAGTTTAGAGTCTCTTTGTACATGAATGGTTGATGTAACAATGGATTCTTTACTGACTACATCAGAGCTTACCATTTGAGTCGAACAGCTTTGACTTCATCGTCGTTGGCATGGCGTTGATGGTTGTCGCTGAACCCTATGCGGGTCTAGCAGGTATGTGCGCCGCCAATGTCTACTGTCAAAGGATACAACACTGTCAAGGAGAAACATCGTTCCCTGGCCTGTCACTGATTTATTAGTAGAACTGTACCGCGTCCTCAAGCCAGGCGGCCGTATCGCGAGTTCTACATGGGCAACGGAAGGTTGGGTCTACGATACCCGCGATGCCGTCGCAAACCTTAGCGTCCCCGGGCAGCAACCGGTGCCATGGCCGCAGAAGTCATGCCATCTGACCGGACTTTGGTCACCTGGCGCATGGGATGATCCCTATTTCGCGGCTGCCATGTATAATGCTTCGGGACTGACTGAGATTGACTCGGAAACTCTGGCCAAGCCTATCACTTTCAGAGATCCTGAGCAATTTTGTATTATTTTTCAGGCGCTGCTTACGGGTACCGTTGAGAGATACTGGTCTGAGGAGCAAAAGGAAAAGTTAAGGCACAAATTGAAGCCTGTCATTGTTGAGTATTTGGGGAAAAAGTACGGCGGAGGGCCGTTTGAGATTGAGAGGTCTATTGTACTCGTTAGCGGGACGAAGGCAAAAGTGTGAATCCTTTGATATGGCAGTCAGGATAAATGAGAGATTCGGTGTAACAAATTCTATCCTGCCTGTGCTGGTTGCAGTGAGATCCATGCGAAAGCTCCAAAGCAAGCTACTACTTTCCGAATGGTTTGAGTCGTTGACTAGTGAAATTGTACACTTCCCAATCCCGCTAGATGTTCAAATTGGACGAGCATACGTGGATGGCAAAGTTTATGGTAACATATCATCAGGAAGTTCGCAGATCTCGAGGCAAAATGGGTTCAGACAGAAGTCTTATTAGTAGGCCATGGACAAAGCCAGTGGAACTGATGTTGAGAGACGCTGACGACCTCTGGACTAGAGAACTTCATTCCAGCGTAGGAGTGAGAGTACGAGAAGAAACTTGTGCCGATTCTGAAGATTGGGTAGGTGGTTTGAAGGCAACGATAGTGGGTATGCCCCGATTGACTACGGATCTGGAATATGGTCATCACGTCCCAAAACGACAGGTAGTCTTGCGAGCAAATATAGCTCCCAATACTCAGGCAAGCGCTACGGAAGAATGAACTTTTCAAAGCCAACACAGTCGTCTGAGCAGCTAATGAATTATTATCGAGCCCAATGATACAATGATCGCGGCTTCGGCAGCTATCTACGCCCGAGTGAAGTTACCGACGCCGATGCTGAGATCTCGGGTACGCTCGCAATACCTGCAGCGATCGATGCCTTGTCCTAGGTGCCAAGCACCTGTTACGTGTCTCTCAGCTGATTCCTCTCCAAATATCGTTACGGCGATATGTTGAGTCAAGGCAAAACTAGAATATTTCCGTAGTCTGGTTTCATCCTGGTGGGCGCTAGCGTTTCTGACTCTGTATGTTTTATGATTTAAGCTTCAACGGAAGCTCTAAAGGCGCTGAGTGGACAGTGCACTCGAGCGAAGAGACCGTGGCTGAGGCCTGAAGAGCAACAACTACCGAATCAACGCGCGCTAAGGGAAAGTTTAATCGAACGTACATGCGAACGATACCCTTTGGTTAGAACCACTGTATCTGGGCCTCTGAGATATCGCGAGTAAGTTGGGCGAGGTTCTTTAGAAACATGAAGAGGTCATCGGCATCACTGACTTGGACTCTGGAGAATGGTCTACATAAGACTTAGAGTGCCCCTGCCTTGGTTTAGAAGTCGTATCCGAACGTTCCCATCTCCATATTCCCACCAGTTTTCAGTTGACCGTCACTTGACGCAAATTTGACAAACCTATCCGATACACGAAATTGAAGCAAGGCAACAATGCGGCTTCAAGCCCTACTACTTGCTAGCACGATCGCTCTTGGAAGCGTCGGAGCCGTGGTACTGAGTCTTCCTAGGAATTCAGCATTCGCCCTGGCAGCACTGGTATGGGTCCTTTATGAGCTACCTACTGCAAATAATTCACCGCCGTGATCCGTCCAAATCGTGCTAATCAACCTTGCTTAGGCCCCTAGTGTTGCCTTTGCGTCTCCCACACAACTTCTGACGCGAGCAGCAATGAGTCCTCGCGAAGAGGGTTTGAAACTTGAGGATCGTGCGAATCGGGGACCGCCCGGTTGTGGGCGTGATCCAGCCACCTGCCAAAGAGACCAGGCCTCGCGATGGTTCAACGGCGGGGTCTACGACCTCCAAGGTCGACGAGTGAGTGACAGATCTACGAATCGGTCAAAGTGAAACGGTTAAATATATCATGGAGGCACACGAATAGACTATCATTACAGAACATCGCCACTCTTGAATGCTGAGATTGCCTCTTTTCCTCGATGTTTAAGAGGAAAAAAAAAAGAAACGAGCGTAAAAAAGATGAGAAGTCTAGGATCACGATGTTGACTTTCGCAAACGATTCCACTGAAATTGCCCTTGTTTGGAACGTCGATGTTCCAAATGGCTGCCTGCTGTCGTGACTGCACTCGAATAGGAGCCAATGGAAGCCCCCATGTGCTCTCACTGGGCTTTCGAGATATGTTGAGGTACTCCAAGAGCTTCCAGCCAATCATTCACAAATATTTGTCATCGCCTGGTCACTTCATGTTAATTAGAAGTGCCGAAGCATGATGGCCATGCGATTGGCTTGGAAACCTCCATCAGGTTGGTCCCATGAAGGCGCAGCACACAAGGCGAACCCAGAGGCAGACTGCCGCAGAGCCTGACTTTACCCCTCGTCCTTCCCACAAAATTTCGTCAATCTTCCTATAGCAAGATCCTCCCTCTCGTTGGCATTCCCTCGAAAATTTATCTTCTTTTCTCCTGCGTGTCGTCTCAGGGCATGGCTGAATTCTTTGGAGTTGCCGCTGGAGTGGCTGGTTTTGTGTCCCTCATGGCACAGATTGGTGAGGGCGCCAGCAAATTGCGAGCTATCCACGACAATGCGGGCAAGGCTGCGACCGATATCAGCACCCTTATCCGAGAACTGGATCTCTTAACATATGTTATGCAGGATATAATTGCGCATGCTTCTAATCGCAATGATTCTGTGGTTCAACATTGTCAAGCGGATTGCGACCAAGTTGTTCGGGATTTGAAGTCTCTGATCGCGAAGATACCTCCAACATCAAAAAGCACTGCAAAGAACAACGCGCGCAAGTTCCTTGCTTTCCAAGATTGGAAAGAAAATGTGGTAGCTTTGCAGCGAAGTATTAGGGGGGCGAAGATCAATCTAATCCTGTGCGTATCATAATCGTTTGAAGAGGCTTCTGCTGCCTTTCAATCATCTAACAGAGTGTGACTATCAGGATCACGACGCACAGAAACTCGAACGAGCTGAAAGAGTTAACCCTAGTCAGTCACCTTCAAACTCTGCCATCGACAGCGAAACCTACCCAAGAGCGGGCCTCAGAGCTGGTTCTAGCGACTGCTTCAGACCTATCCCAATCTCCAACCGCCTCCGTTAGCAGAGTGCCAAGAAGAGAGAGATTGAGAGCCAGACCTAAGGGAAATTGTCTCTTGAGACCATGCTCTTGTGCTTGCCACCGCACGAACAGGACAACACATCGATTCTGGGCTCTAGAGTATACCCCTTGGGGGACTTTCCAGCAGAGCTGCGACCTGGAGACCTGCAACACGACAAAATACGGAGCTTCAGTGAGGCTTGCGTTCTCGCAGTTTGGCATTAGATGGGCAGCAATGCTTGAGGTTTATGCTATCACATCCGCGGGCAGGTTCTCGTTTCGTCCGAACCTCGAAGTGGAGCAAATCGTGCCGTACACGTCTCCAGGTTTCGAGATTATATGGAGGTGCGAGACTTACAGCATTGGATTCGAAGAGGCTAGTGAAAGTCTGAGACAGCTCTACAGAGCAGACCCGCAAGGTTTCAGACGCCATGTGAATCCAGGTGGGAAATCTTATATCGAGGTAGGTTTTCCAGAACCTAAGTTACGGCCATATCCTGACAAATGATGGCGATAGGAGGTTCTGAGGTACCCGTGGGCGATGGGAACACACCAGACTCAATGGAAACTACTAAGACTCTTCATGCAAGAATTTGGAATGGAGAAGGGGACTGACAGTGCAGCGTGAGTAAAACTCACAGACTGGGAGCAGGAGAAATGGCTAAAATCAATGATTCGTCATTACAGATTTCTTGTGCGATGCGCGAAGTGGATTGGCGAAGGCCCCCACTTGGACTTGTTAGAAATTCTTCTCGATCTGGGTTACGACATCTCTGGAGTTGTTGGGGATTTCCAAGACTGGCCGGCACTATCATCACCAAACTGGATTTCAGAAGGACATGTTCCTGACCCATTCTTCATCGAATACTTCCAAATTGTGTGCGAATACAACCAAGGTAAGCTCAAAAACCAGCTTACTTAGATTCTCTGAGGAGAGGAAAGAACAATGACGTTCGATGGGTCCTAACATATGATACGTAGGATTCGCTGGAATGACACCCCTCCATGAAGCTGTTCTACTTGGGTCGACGCAAACAGTAGCCAAGTGGATCTCTAAGTCCAAAAAAGATGAGAAGAATAGCCTCGGGCAGACACCCCTTCACCTGGCTGTTTTGGACCCTCACACCTTGAAAGCACTCATCAAGTCGGGACATGACGTCAACATGACTGACATCCATGGCATCACACCTCTAATGTACGCTGCTGCGGAAAATCAAGAAGAGTCCGTCGCCCTGCTTATTGAAGCAGGAGCCGACATCGAAGCAGTCGACACCGAGTATCGCAATTTCCTACACTTCGCCGCCGTCCGTCATCATTGGATGCTGATCTTCAAATTCCTTGTTCGACTGGAGGACGTCGCCGATACAAGAATTATCGAGAGTTGGGCGGCAGACGCAGTCTTATTGTACCATGTTTCGTACCCTAACAAGTATGAAAAACGCGAAATTTCTCTTCATCAACTCTTGATGAAGTGTAGTACGGCCAACTTCACTTTCGATGATACGACTTCAGGAACTAAAAATAATTGTCTCCTACATTATGACACCAGCGTCACTGATCTCGAAACTTTACTGCAGAATGGTTTTAAGCTATTCAATCACATGAACAGCATGGGCCAAACTCCTCTGATGATCGCCGCTAAGTTCAGTAAACCTGACTTGGTCAAAAAGCTGGCTGAAGTTGGAGCTGACATCAACCTCAAAGATCTACATCATCGAACGGCACTACACTTCGCTCTTGTTCAGGTGCAAAACAGCAAAAGGCACGGCTTCTGGACCGCTATGGAGACTGTGCGAATACTACTAGCCCACGACGCGAGTGTCTTCACCAAAGATGGCTGCAGATGCCCCTGCTCATCTCCTGGCCGACTCTCGGCTGTTGACTTGCTGAGTTCTTCCAGCTTTTGGTGGCAAAGAACCTGGGGCAAATCTCCAATCGCGGCAATGGAGCTTTTATGTCTCGTATTGGAATACAGAGGAGTGCAAGAAGGCAAAGACTTGCTGCTCTCTTTCCTTCGGTGGGAGCAGCATGAGGAGCTTGGAATGTCCCATCTTTGCTTCCAGCGTCATCCAGCGGATGGCCACTATGGCTTCATTGATTCATCTCGACCACTCCATCTACAGGATGAAGAAATCGACGCTATACTCGACGAAGAATCAGAATTCCTTGACATTCTGGAAAATGAAATGGAAGATCTAAGTGCCAAAGACTTTGAGCACTTGCTCAACGACTGGTTCAATCAGATGAAGAGCAGACTTGACAGACTGGTTGAGCAGGAAAGCAGATCAGACAAGAAATGTGTGAAAGGGAAGGAGGAAGCCAAGGTATGATGGAAATCTACCCCAATGTGCCATTGTTTACCAACACTCATGTTTATCGAACAGCATGGCCACCAAGTAGATTACAAACGCGATTGCTTCTACCACATCACTGTGGTAGCCGCAGATTGGCCGGACCCTACAAGCGCATTCAGAGATGCTTTGGCTATATACATCGCTTGGATCGAGCACGAATACAATCATGGAGCCACTGCACGCTTGATTGGACCATTTCACAAGGATTGGTACTCTACTAGGACTTCAATGGTTCACAAGTTTATCGAAGTCTTCGGCATACCGAGAGCAGAGATTGCATACGCGTTGAGACGCTCGGACGTAATTATTGAGGAAGAAAGGTATGGGCATGTCGATATTGAGCTGATCATAGAACACTTTCTTCGGTCTGCTTCAAAGTCCTAATGGATTGATGATCGTCTCGGAAGGCAACATAAATTCCCACCCTACGAGCTGGCAAAAGTAATTCCATCTGAGAATATCAATTTGAATAATTTTCTTCCGTGGTCCCTTTTGTAAAATCCGTAATTTTGAAAAAAAAAAAAAAAGAAAAAAAAAAAAAGAGTTGTTTGGGTCGAAGAAGATCTGGATAGTACTCTGGGCGGGCACCATATCGCAGCAATACTCATATCCTTCACGACCATCGTCAACTGCAGAATTGAAGACGGATTTGATGACTGCAGCTATCTTGGCGATACCATGTTGTGTCTAACCGTACAGCAAGAGAGTGTAGCCACACATGATTTGTCGAACTCTAATAGCGTGGTTGGCCTCCCGCAATTACCTTGCTGCAGCATCAAGGCTGCGCTGACATTTTCATCTGGCTCTTTCACTGGCTGTCGTGAGGTTACCCCTCTTCAACCATTCCGAGGAGGTGTCTGCTGTTTACTACATATATCTCTTTCACACTTCTCGCTCAGAACATTTCATCCCCCAAATTTCACCGCTCCGTTGTGGCTTAGAAGAAACACCCTACATCGGCCAGTCGTCCAGCAATTGAACCTCCCTCCAGCCCACTCTAGCAGCCATTCATGATCTGAGCAATTTTAACCATGGCAAGTTGGTTGGAAGTCAGAAAGCGAGCGACGGCACCACCATCAGCAGCAAGATGCCGGTTTGATCTCAAAGGATGTTGCCGCTCAGGGTCTGACTGCCCATTCGTCCATGAAGGGCCCAGAAAGTCGCCTGCATCCGGAAAGGCCGATGCGGTCCTATCGCCAGTGATCTGCAAGTTCTTTGCAAAGGGCTTCTGCTCCAGAGGCGATGAATGCGCCTTCCATCACATCTATCAAACCGTGCCGTCTGGCCCATCTCACGAGTCTGCGCTGAGAGGCGTGGAGCCCACTGGATCAGTAGCGGAAGACTCCCGCTCCAAGATCCCCTGCGTCTTCTTTGCAAAGGGAAATTGTAGAAGTGGCGTCAAGTGCGCATTTTCTCACGATAATGTCCCAAGAGAAGCAGCATCAGCAGCAAGTGAAGTTGCGGTATGTGGAACCTTAGACTCATCAAGCGACCGAAGATGGGTGCTGACTTCCTGCTTCTAGCTGCCCGAACCGCAAGAGAAGTGCACACGTGAGCTACTAGGTGCCTGGGTAAACTTTGGCCCAGGCGCATCTGTCGAGAAGCTATCGCTCTTCTCCGACTTTTCTTCCGCCAGCATTCTCAACCTACCCGCTCAAAGCGATGTTGCAGCAGTATCACGACTCCTGAGTCGATTGGGGTTCGACATTCCAAGTCTCGCCATTCGCGCAAGACCTCAAGGCATAGGGGGCTTGATGTGTGCTATCATCCGGGCAGAAGACCCTGACTTTGCACAATCACTCTACGAAAAGTTCAAGAATCCTAAGATCGAAGAAATATCTGGAATACCAGGATTGAAGGTCGAAGTGCACAAACCTCTCAATCTTTATACAAACAAGGGGTTCACCCACAGGGTAAATCGCAAGAAAGTCATCTGCTCCTGGCACAAACCAAAGCAACTGGCTTGCTTGACCTTTGGTTCCGAGTCTGCAGAGAGTGAAGTCCGCAGTAAATTTGGAATTGGAATATTTACTGTGCTGGGAGCGAAGGTTTCTTATGCACCAAGGTCGAACGCGCTACATCACCGACAGGGGAGCAACTTGGGAGTGCCATATTCAGCCAATTCGTCACCGAAGTTGAGACTATACGTTCCACCACAAGCTACGAAGGACGACATTCTCAGCATGATTCCTCAGAGACAGCGACCCACAAGTGTAAAACTTGAGGGACTGCAGGACCTGGACAATACCAAGAGCGAGGTCGACTTGGTTGAAGCTCTACTCGTGGGCATTGGACCATTGGAGACGAGACTCAAAGCGGATGCAGACTCCGTTGGCAAACGAGTCAAGGCGATGGCTCGTTTCTCGGACGAGGCAGATGCTATGACTGCGGTTAGGTTGCTTAACTCTAAGCCCTTGCCATTCAACAAGGACGACAGACTCAGCATCAGTAGAGTTCATTCTGCAACCTACAAGATCGCGGATCACATCTTCAGCGCGGTTCTTCTAGACTTCGAGAAAACTGCTCAGACTTTCCGCTCGATAAGAGTCAACTTCAAAAGATTTCCACCGGCAAATGGCTACGTCACACTGAGACTCGAGAGTGAAAGGGGAGTTGATCTCGCGGTAGCTGAGACTCACATAGACAAGCTACTCGAAGGACGCTTAGTATACGATGCTGGAGGCAAGAAGCCCCTCTGGAGTCCATCTTTCAATAATAAATCACTGGCGAATCGACGGCTTCGACCCATCGAGGGGCAGCATAAAGTGGCGTTTCAGTGCGCTCCGTCCAAAGCCGAGATCCACGTCTTCGGCTCGCTCGAAGCCTCGCAGAGAGCTTGCGATGCATTGCTACAGTCTTTCAGCGACAACCCTTCCACAATCCACTATGTACCGTTGACCTCTGAGAGTCTGCACTGGGCCATCAGGGGAGGATTCAAGGCTATCTGCGAAATCCTGGGTGAGGAAGCTGTATCCCTCAACATTCTTGAGACACCCAAAAGATTGGAGATCATCGGTCCGCGAGCTTCTTTTGACACGGCTATGGATATCTTGGCCAAGGGACGTTTACCTCAGGAGCATGAGACAACCGCAGTAGCAGAGGAATGCTGTCCGGTTTGTTGGACAACGGCTGAGACCCCACTGAAAGTCAAATGTGGACATGTGTACTGCCGTGACTGTTTCGAAAACTTCTGCCAATCGACCGTTGGTAACGGAGAATCGGGCATCCGCTGTCTGGCCGACGAGGACGCTTGTAATGCCTTGTTCTCACTCCAGGAGCTTCAAGACTCCCTGTCATCGGTCACCTTCGAAGAGCTTCTTGCTTCCGCGGTGACGAGTCATGTCAAAAGTCGCCCGGATGAGTTTCGCTGGTGTCCAACCCCAGACTGCCAAGCCATATACAGACCGACATTGCAAGGACCGCCAAAAGTCTTCAGCTGCCGAGGGTGCTCAAAGACCATTTGCGCATCATGTAACGTCGACCACCGCGGCAAGACCTGTACCGAACACAGATACGTCACATCAGGAGCAGCGGCAGATGCTGATAGGAAGTTCGACAAAGTCAAGAAGAAGCTAGGAATAAAAGATTGTCCTAGATGCAAAACTTCGATTCAAAAGTCGGACGGCTGCAACCACATGACTTGCAGCGCTTGCAAAGCACACATCTGCTGGGTTTGTCTGGAGGCTTTCAATGATTCGAAGCCTTGCTATGATCACATGAACAAAGCACATGGTGGAATCTTCCCAGATGATGCGCTATACGAAGCATGAAATCGAGACGAGAAGGGAGGCCTCAGATCAAAAGCGAATTGAGTAATTTGTCGCGTACGCGGGAATTTTTCTTCACGAATATGTCAAGCATTTGAGATGGAATTACTGCCATAGATTGTCCTTTTCTGTGTTGGTAATCTAGCCTTTTCCTATCCAAGACAGGATGAAATCACTACAGTGACTTATTCGTTTTGAATAGGCTTTTACAACAGGAACTCACGTCACTGAGCACGTCAAGCAAGACCAAAAACGTGCCAAGAATCGCTTTGTGTATTGATATTTTCTAGCCTCACTATTGCTCACTTCTCAGGTAAACATGTAGTTCGTGAGGTCCTTGTCGAACGTCCGCGGAGCATTTAGCAGACGGGGACGTTGATGACCTGGCCGACCTGGAGGCTCTCGGGAACGACACCGGGGTTGGCACCAGTCAGGGAGTCGGTGGTGATGCCGAGGCTCTGGGCGACAACGAAGAAGGTGTCACCAGACTTGATGGTGTAGGTGGCAGCGCCGCCAGTGACGCAGGTAGCGGTGCCGGAAGGCTTAATGCAGGAGGTGTTGTCGGGCACGCAGACGTCGACGGGGACGAGGAGGACCTGGCCAGCGTAGATGACGTTGGGGTCGGCCAGCTTGTTCTGCCACGCGATGTCGCAGATACCAGAGTTGTAGCGCTGGGCGATGATGGTCAAGGTCTGGCCGGCCTTGACGGTGGTCTTGTGGAAGTTGCCGAGCTTGCCGCAGGTGGCGGAGGGAGCGGCGGCAGCGGTGGTGGAGGTGGCAGTCTAGGAGGTTGTGTTAGCGCTGGTGTCTTTTCAAGTCGAGACTCGCTCGGCAGGTTACTTACGGGAAGAGCAGCAGCGAAGCTGGCAGCAGCGGCGATGACGGTGAAGATGGAGAACTGCATTTTGGCGGTTGAAGTTGATTAGGTAAGAGATTATTGGTGATTATTCGTGTTAGAAAGAATGGACAGACTTAGAAAGTCAAAGTGGTAGGCAGGCTTGTGAAAGAGTGACAGAGTGGGTTGGTGAGAGCAGGACAGAGCAGACAGACGGGAAGCGATGATCACGGCCTAAATACAAGTTCACCTAAAGCACTGGGACAGAATACGAACGGTTGCACGGTTGACGAATAACACCCGAAAATGCCGAGTCCCAACCAGATGGCACGAACACAGAGATGGTTTCATCAATTAAGATTTCTCACTGTTCGCCGGTTCCCGAGTTCATCGCATGTAGGAAATGAGCTTCATTCTCACTTGTGGGGGCCATTGTCCTGTGGCTAATCACCGCGAACCTTAGCTTGGGGAATTGGCTTTTGACTTGACTGAACTCTGACTCTCAAAGCCTTACCCCTGTAAGGCGGACTGAACATGTGCACCCAGCGAGTCATTCGTCACGATGTGAGAAAGTTAATTATACAACATTGTGATTATGAGCTTCAATCTGTATTTGATTTCAATGCTGAGAAACGACTGTATCACCACTGAATCGACCATTTGGCTATCCCACCGCGCATCAATGGATGTGGAAAATATGTTGCTGATCGACTGAATGGTTGAAGCTGTTATATGGACACAATATCTCGGACTTTGTAAGCGGCGCGGGTGGCTCGACTTGCCACGTTGTTCATCCCCACGCCGACCCACTGCGTTGTTGAAATTATCAGCGAGTACAAGAGTCTTCTTCTAGCAGGGGCCACATCATATTGATTTGCTACACGGTTTGTCCGGCTTGCTTGAGATGAACGGGCTGACGACCTTGCTTCATTGAGTCCCTGACTCGGCGGCAAAAGGCTTATTCTTTCCCGCGCGCGCTAGGACTGTGAGTGTGAGCACTAGTCGCCTCGAGCAGTGACCGGAATTTGACGAGAGTAGGTGCGTTGCGAACAGTCGACTTGCGAGCTGTTACAAATTCAGCCCGGCTGGAATTACAGCCGGCTCGGTTCTCACAGAGCAAGGCTTAGTAGTCTTAAACTTCATGTCACTGTCCGCGCGGCGCGCGGTGCGGGCCCCGGTCAATATTATTCGGCGCTAGCTCCCATTTTGCCTGAAGAATCGGTGACTTTATTGCTCCTGATAGTGGAGAGGAAGACGAGGCGAGCTTGGGGCACGACTTTGAATTTCTGCCCTGGGCATCTAACCGGCAGAAAGACGGCTTCTTTCTCTCCCAGCCTAAAAGAAAAAAGTTGGACGGCAACGCCGATGTCGCGCAACTGCTCATGCGTTTCGAGATGAGAATTGGGTTAGCAGAGCGACTGGACAACGCAACGAATGGTGCAAAACTGGCAACTCTCCACGGTAACAATCATTGCCGGGATCTGGCAGACGACGGCGCTTAGAGGATGTTTTTCGGACTTCAGTTGCCTTCTATAATCACCTTCTATGAGCAAGAATTGTCAGGTTCAGACTACACACCTTGGCTATAGTGTCCTTCTGCGGCGCGAGGTCAGAGAGACACAGAAAATGCGGTGGGATTGTCAGGAGTTGACCTGTCAATTTCAAAACGGAAAGTTTCGGACCAGAGTATAATATCTATTGGTATTGGAGGCTCCCCTAACAGAATTTGGCTACAACAGCATCGACCTGGCTAGAGCGCAGTTCTGTGTGCATGAGATGACTCTTAATGGTCTAAGAAATCAACCGTGATGTTTTTGACTGCAGCGTACATGCATAATATCCTTATGAGGCTGAAAGGTCGCAACAGCCCAAGCCCTACACATAGTTGCTGTATGGTTGTGTTGAAGTCTTGGGGTAAGAGTCTGGGGTAGACATACTCAGCTCTTGGCAACCGCCAAGTTAGTGCCATCGATGTTACCCTGTGAGTAATAACAATCTTCATCGACAGGGCACTCAAAATTCGACCAGTAAACTCCTACATTGATGAGCAGGTTCCTCTTGGTGACATGGAGGAATCATCTTCCAGGTGCGAAGGCCTTTGCCGGGGTAGCTGATGCAAATTTAGAAAAAAGATCTTCGCTTCGGGCTCTCTGATTTATTCTAAGTCTACGATATCGTGCCTTTTGTTATCACGCAAAATCCGTGATATGCTAGAAGACATCTGCCCTGTCCCATACATTTCTAAGCCACCCCGTTCGATACTGCAAAAGAGATCTCTTCAGAAGCTGAACGCGATCTCGATCCCAGTACAAGAAGCCAAGCTGCCTCCATGCTTCAACGGTGGCTTTCACCCGATCCAGCCGCGTGCTGTCTATACCCACGTGGTCTGGTGAATTTTGCAGCAACTCTGAGCCCCATCGGCGGCAATCTAAACCAGCGTGCGCGTCGACCCAAGCAAAAGGAGGGTCTGTTTTCAAATCGCCAGTGGTGATTGCCGGTAGCCTTCTTTCGTAACCGTATATCACATCTCGCAGCCGTCTAATCTCATATTCATGGGACAAGAGCGTGTGGAGGGTGAGGTCCAGCTGTGAGGAAACCACTGGGAAGTACTCCAAAATATAGTTACTGGGTACTTGGTGACCTCCCCTGAGAATTTGATGATCCGAAAGGCACTTTAACTGTGTCAAAGAAGCCGCAAAGATCTTGATTGTATCTTGGCCCATGGTGAGTGCACGGCTTAGTATATGTCGGAATGCCGTAATATCGTAGAAAACATGTGTATTTTGCAGGTTCAACTCATCTGAGGCATCAAGCGAGACGAAGAATTGATGTAGTTTGCCTGCAAAGTCGTGAATTCCAGCGATTTGCTCTATCTGGCAAGGCGTGAAGCATTGATTGAAAATTGCCCGTACTTCCATCGTTGTCTCTTCACTTACGCGGTCGCGACAAACTTGTGTAAGCAATTGATACCGCAAGCATGCAAGCACGAGCCGGTCTTCTTCATCTTTCGTGAGTGGCTTGGCTGCTTCTGAGTCCAAGGTCCATAATTGCTGTCGCTGAACTTCCGTATACAGAGTGACAAAGTCCCGGGCTATAAATTCGCATCGCGTAGCCTCGATTAAATGATCAGCAGATATGGATGATATGTCTGCTGTGCCTGCGTCGAGGTCTTCCCGAAACATCGCATATAGCTTGGTGGCGCTCACCACCTCCCATGCATGATTGTTGCCAGACTGACCAGCTCTTGGGATAACTGCAAGAGCCACAGCATCTTTGAGGACAGCAGCAGCATCGCGGTGAACAATATGTCGGATGACGCGCCTTCGTTCCGCTATGAAGAATCTCCGCAGCGACGAAGACGCATTGACAAGCGTATCTAAATCGCTCAAGGATTCGAGGAAAGAAATGATGCCCAGTAGTATATCTGCAGGCAGATTTTCGAGCGCACTTGGTGGTGGATAGTTGATCATGTTGCCGAAATTGCGTTGAGTATTTGCAGAGGCCAAGTCGCACGTAACTTTTCGCGGTCGGAAACTTACGGCTGCTCCTTTGTTCTGGCGCGGATGGCAATTATCCGAAGAGCCGAAAACATATCGATGCACGTGCTACAAATTCGCGAGCTACCTTAGACAATCAAGCATTAATGCCGGGCTAACGCGTTTCACGTTGTTTGTAGTTCGCCAGATATCCACAAAAGTCAGTAGCGATAAGGAGTGGGAAAAGCACTGGCATTGCTTCGAATAAGGAGAGGTTTGCGAGATTCATTACAGTATTCCAGTATCCTAACGAAAATCAAGCGAGAATAGGCACAAATTGAGTTTCACCTACTGCTTGTTGGTTCCTCCTTCGCTACCAAGGGTCTCGAGGCATTCTATATATCTTGACAACTATAGAAATTTAGTATGGAAATGCCTCGTTTCTTAAGGAACACATTCATGTCATTGTTGTTCTAAGATCGTTCTGCGCCAGCAAGTCTCGTGATAGGCACAGAGCGTTCGCGTCGTCACCTAGATGTAGATACTTCTCTAAATAGATTAAGAATCGCTCAAGATGGGTGTTCAGAAATACGGCATGACCGCTGGATGATTCTGTTAAAGCTAGGGACTTTGTTTCACGAAATCTAGTCCTGAATCCGTTTAATCCATGTGAATATGAATCCTGACATGAAGCAATTCCATGCGATCAGATCTATTTCCTACGAGCCAGAGAGTTACATGATCAGGATGTGTGAACCTGAAATTATGTACTTATCGAACTCGTATGCCCAAAATCTACTCATCAGTAATTCTTTTGCCGGAACAGCCCGTACAGATTCGTTGATGAGTCTAGCAGTCTTACCACGAGGCAGTCAACAATCAAGATTGAAGCACCGCCCGTGATACATGTCATGTCATGGATGTAGGCTGTGTGGCAAACTCTGCTGATTCACATCAGACTCACCCTGCAAAACAACATAGGTGCTGCTTGCATTCAAAACTGAGTTTGCTGAATCATATCAGCAGATCATGACCTTAGTGAAAGGTAATGGATCGACGCCGTTTGACTGATGAGTCTACATGATGACCAATTCTACACATTCACTGGAGCAAGTCTGATCCTAGCCGTTTCCAATTTGCAGCTAAGTGTATATAGGTTGCAGACCTGACTGGACATTATTGACTCTCTCAAGCTTCATATTCTCTGAAGCTGCATATGAGATCGCAAGGACAAAGAATTAGTCAGTCAGGAGTGCCCAAGATCAATGAAATCTGATCTCAAGCCGCACGTCTCACAATTCCATCGAAGTCAGATATAAGATTTACATCAAGCACCCATACTCAGAATAAAGGATGTGCCACAAATACTACTTCACTGGCGAGCCCGAATGCATGCACTTGGGTGTTTGCTTTCCAGACGAACAATGTCAACGTGTCAGGGATGGAGCAAGACCATGCCCACGAAACACCTGGGTTCACCAGTGGATGAACGGCGTCCTCCCGGTCGAGGGCTTTTGTCGCGATTGCCGCGGAGAAGGGCTGGAAGGAAATGATGTCGTTGAGAGACCAGTGCAAAGTCATAGACAGCGGCAAAGACGACGGGAACAACGACGGGAGGAGCCTGAGCTGTCTGATGAAATGGAGGGAGTTTGAGGAAGTGGAAATACACTAGCGATGGTAGCTGTAATGCTGAGGCTGTCGAAATTTACTTCTAGTGTTGCTCAACAAGGCAGGTACGGCGAGCTGAATATCCAAGACAGAGTAATAGCGTCTCGTCATAACTTTCGGAGATGGCGAGTGATCTCTTTTGAGCTATTCACCTGCGTGAGAGGGTGAGGTTTAGGAAGGCGCTTATTAGCCATCATACGTCGGCTGCACGCCGAGACATTGAAGTGCCATTGGCGCGTCGCCCGCTCGCCTTATAGAGTAGGTGGCGAGGCTTCAGCTGGGCGGAACGCCGTCGGCGTAGCTACCTTGCGGCGTGACACGCTGGGGCTGGAAGTGCGGCGTAGGGATCCCGATTGGGTGTAACGGCGAACTCGGCCGGATCTTACTCCGGATCCTCGATGTTGCATTGTTCCTCAAGTCGGGGATCTTGACTTTGGAAGTATATGAATACTCCAGGTAAGGCCAGGTCTTGGCGGCATCCGAGGCATATCGTAACCGTTCATATCTCCGAAGTCTCAGGCCATCGGGATTGATGCCACCGGAGCATGAGATTGTGCGACGATGTCGTGACCATCATCGTCTTGAGGTAGGACGTCCTAGATTCGATAGAGCCCGATAGTATGTGATGTGATCCGGAACCCGAGTCACGAGTGTTCTAAGGCTACTCGCGGTTCATGACGGCGTTTTCGAGTGATCGTCGTGAAAGGAAGGTGAGGAAACCACACCACCAGCTGTTTGTCTTGGCAAAAGTGATCTCGCAGCAGTAAAGCGGTAGTGCTGAAGAACCCTGGCATAGATGGGAGCCAAGCATTTGTAGGTTCTTGGAATGCCGGTGGTTCCTGGCTGGGGTCGTCGAGTGTGGCAGGTCGGTAGAGGCGGGGAGGCTAGAACTGGTTCTGCAGAGGATGCCACCATTCTTTGGCAAGAAATCGTGACTGCGGTTCCAAGGACATGCCTAAACTGCCTTCCAGAAGGCCACTAGCTTTGAACCTTCCCAGTCTGTCCGGTTCAGAGCCGTACCTTGATGGTCACCTCCCCCTTTCAGCAAGCGATGCCATCGTGGGAATTTTGGTGGTGGAGGTTGGGCGGTAGCCTAACGCATGGCCCAACGGCGAGCACACTGGCAGTGTGTTGTGTGACATGACTATTTCGGTCAAGGCTGCTGTTGTAGCCCTCAAGCTATTGAATGACTGCAGCAGTGGTCAGTGCTGCGTAGCCTGTGGGTGTGTCCGAGTGCCTGTGTTGTCAATAGCTGTAAAGCACTTGTGGTCCATCAATTGCTGGGTAAGACGAAAGTCAATGTCGGTGCTCCGTAGACAAGCATCAGAAGGAAGAGCTTTTGATCCATCACCCCACATCAGACAAGATCTCGGCAGCGGCCCCGAGCCTAGGTAGAATACTGCTGTTCTGCCGCCGCGAGACTCGAGGGTGACAAGGGTGGTGGAAATGAAAGGCTTGAGACTCCGTTGTAGTACAGGAATTACTTGAGTTGATGTAGCGCCTGAATCTCTCGTGATTTGTGCTGTTGCCTTTGACCCCGTCTTGGCTAGCCTGCAGGACAGTACAAGTCTGGAAGGACGTTGGAAGAGCGGAGTGCTAGCTGAGTTCCAGGGTCAAGAAGGTTTACGCGGATGGGATTTCGTAGCATGGAACGGCAACACAACCAACTTGGGCACGCCGCACTGGCGAAGGTTGTGACGGTAGGATGACGGTTGTGTAAGTTAAGCTTGATCACGAATGGAGATCATGGGGCTGGAATATGGAATACTCAAGAGCTTGCTCCCCGCTTCTTACTTTACTGAATCGTGCGAAGCTTCAGAGTCCTGGCTGACAGGAAAGAGAGGCAAAGGCCAGAGGTGACATTCGGGGAGTTGCCATCCCACCATCTCCGCTCCGAAAGGGCAGGGGAATTGGATCATGTCAGCATCGCTAAAGCAGGAGGGCCCACTACCTTATCACGTTATCGGTGCCATGGGAAGACGCTCGGATCATAGGCTGCACCTACTACGGCTCGAGCCCCCACTTGCCGGCGGGAATTTCGGAGAGGCCCGCCTTGAGGGAAAAGCGGGTATCTTCAGAGTACGTACTCCGATACGTATACTGCCCGCAGCATGTGATTCACGGGGCTCCTACCGCTTCTAAGTACCAAGGTATCTTGTCTCTTGCCGCCCGGGATTCCTCTCTCTTTTTCCACCTCATAATGTCGCCGATCTACGGATACACTTATTCAATTTTGGTAGCAATTATTCAATGTTTGAGATATCTTGCCGAGCCACAAAATCATGTGGCGTTTCCCGCTACCAAGGATGCGGGGTTCCACGACTCGTGAAGGCTTGGACTCAGATGTCTCGGCCAACCCTATTCTGAGCTCTTCTTCGAACAAAGGTGCGGGTGGCTGCTGACGGCGTACATGTGTTCCTCCTTTCAGGGATCTTGATCAGGAACCAGGGGTCTCCAACGAGCGATGTCCAGTCAGAAGCCTAGAACACACGCAGCGAACACTTCACTTGCTCGTCCAAGTATGGACGCGCTGATATGCGCTGATAATTGCGTGAAGGTCCAAAATCTCTGGCATGGACCTGGGGGAAGCCCAGCACAGGCCAGCCTCTGCCGAGATGTGCTGTAGACCAACCAGCTTATCTCAACATCCCAGGAGACCCTCCTCCGACCTAAAGAGGATCAGAGCTCTCAAGAGCAAGAGAGCTTTCCTTGCGTGAGAAAGCTGCGGCCTTCGTTGCGTGCTTAATCAAGTTCGGGAGCTCTAGATCGGGAGTGAGGGGCTACGATGAGCTGCTTCAAGGATCTTCTGTTGTGGGTTGTCTTCCCCTCCTATCCAGAGTCTCCACAGGAGCTCTGATCCTTGATATTAACGTCTATTTCATTTGGCTCCCTGGCTCTGTTGGCATTTTGCATGCATTAAACAAGAATATGCGTCCAAGTCAACTCACCGCAATCAGGATAGGGCACAACAGCGTGCCCCATGTCCATGCAACAGACAGCGGCGCGTACATTGCTGGCTTTTTGCAGCTGACCTCTGAGAGCCATGGTAGTAGACGCGGAGGTCTACATGAATTCCGCCTCGGAAATGCTCTCCGACGGGCCACATACAACTACCTTAGCTGCGGGCTGCTTGGTCTGAGCCTGGCGCCAACATATCCGCCCTCGGCCGCCACATGCGATCCGCCGTCGTGCAACGGACACTTCGCTCTAGAATCAACGATAGAAATGCAGCAATTCACTCATCGGTGGCACTTATCACGACTAATTCGCCATTTGCTACCTATCCTCCATCATCCTCTCCTGGGGTGCATTTTGGCAGCCCCCAATTCCCCCAGAACTTATCATCCCACCCCGATCGCCGACTGTCACGCTCCACGGTCAACTGCCGGATTAGGAAGGCGAGATATCTCACCTGGGGTAACATCGCCTTGACGCACGAGGATCAACCTTCCTTCGACGAACCACAGCTTCACTATGGCCTGCGATATCGTCTGCCACCCCGGACCCCCGATGCATCCATTTGAAGCTCAAGCCCTGTTTAGGGATGGAGATGGGGAGCAACAATGAAGGTGGTCCAAGTCTCCAAGATCTCATAGGTTGGAACTTTTGGGGTTGAGTGGGCGCTGAGGCCATCAACATCACCAACACCGACATTTACAACCTGCAAAGCGACCTGATACGCATCAGCTGCCATTAATTCGGGTCCATAGACTTTTTGTCTAGCATCAGGACAGAAAAGATGTCGTTTCTCGACCATCCTACAGGGGCCAGGCGCGAGAGCCCGGGAATCCACCGCATCCTGAATTTATGCATAAAAAAGCCTTGGCACTGCCGTTCCGAGGACCGTGCCGGTCTTAGGACTGGACGTTGAGGTATATTGCTAATGGCCATTAGTATTCGACAACTCGATTTCATTGGTGGCTCTTGGCTCGGACAACTCTCGCCTTGTAAGTCAACATACCCACTTCCTGGCACCCCCCTGTTTCTGGCACCACAAAAACGATGGGATCACAACCCAACCTCCTCATTACTATTAACTATTGATCCTCAACCACACCCACTACAATACAGCTGCCAGCCTCACTAGGGCATTCAGAGTCGCTGGATTCAGCCGTGATAACCTCCTTTTCACCCGCTTCGATTTGAGCCCGATGGATATCCCTGATGTTCGCGAACTTCGTATTGGGATCG
>NW_026849504.1:0-98999 GCF_030869305.1 Colletotrichum tamarilloi | reverse complement strand
CCTGACGGTTGGGGTATTGGGTAGAATATGTACCTACCATACTATGGAGTGCAGATGGTGCGATAACTTTTACAATTTACGTTCCAAGGTTTCTTACGGATAAGGTACGTTACAAAGTGGAAACCCGACGTATGTCTGACCGCGTGCCTTTTTATCAGCTTCTACAAGGAGGAACTTGGCGGCGAGACCAGGAATTATATTCACAACCGCCGTATGGCAACCGGCAAGGATGTCTTCGCAGTCCTGGAAGACGTCGCCACCGACACGGTAGATGCCGCCAACAGAGCCTCCGCCATCCTCAAGGGGAGGGGCACGTACGAGCAGTCTATGCAGGAGTGCGCCCGAGGCTTCCACGCCATGCACACATCGAACCCACGGTACAAGATGGCTGATATGGACTTGGCCGAGGAGCATCCTCTGGCTCCGTACGAACATCTCATGGCGGAGATCTTTGGCGGTCATGAAAAGGTGAAGGCATGAAGCTTCGCAAGCTTTGCCCTTCTTCCCCTTTTATGACTTACACACCCACACACACTGTTTACGATTTGATGTTATTGCGATTTGGAAGCAGCATGAGATACCTACTGGGAGGCATTCTGATTATTTATTGTTCGGTTTTGTTTTTATTTCTTTGGTATGAAGGTTTGACTATCGACCTGCCTTGTCGTTGGTGTGGCTGTTTTGTTTTTATCAACTGCATGGATGAGTACGCTGAGCGACTGAACGTAGCATTTGCAATCTTAGGTTATCGGATATCTGTAGTGCCGAGCGAGAAAGTTTTGTACTATTTACGAGAGAGAGCGAAAAAGAGCTTGTCCTTTTTTTTCTTCTTTTTTATGATTTTCAACAAATGTATCCGTACAACTCACAAACTCAATTAATGAACACTACACCTCCTCCATCTTGCTCAGGAAACTTTTGTCCATTGTGTGTTTGCTTTCTTGATCTGTACATAATTTCGTTAGTGCGCCTCTTATACGAGGATTAGTGTACTGTCGTAAGAAGGATTCGATCCCCTGAAAAAGACCACACAAACTTCCAGCTTTGGTGATCGACCACACCCCCCTTTTGCGGTTGCCCAAGCGAAAACCCCCCCCTCCCCTCCGAACCACTTGTCAGCCAGCTCCGGTTCGGTTTAGTTATGCGCTTTTGCAAGGGTCCTGGCCAATCATCCCAGAAAATTCACGAGTCGGATACCGGACTAAAGAGCGTGGCTTTCGCCAAGTCGACAAGGTTTCTTACTCTTTTTGCATTATCAAAAAAGGAGAAAAAATGGGTTAGTGTTGGGCATCACCAGATCAAAAAGAAAGAGGATATTCCGGCAATTGGTATTTGACTCATGTGACTCGTCATTTTCCTTGCAAGGCTTCGTTCGATACGCGCGCCCATAATATGTCACTCATCAAACGTCACCACACTGGAGACCTGAAGCGCCCTTTTTGTTGTCTCCCTTCTCCAGGAAATTTTGGCGATGCTACCTGTATCATTATGCACATCATCGAAGAAAATCAAAAAGAGGAAAAGCCTCCCTTTTTCTACTCCAGGGTTTTGTCCGATGGACTGACAGAGTTTGCGGGAAGAGCCGCTCCCTCGCCACGGGACCCGGGGGTTGCGGAGCTCTAACTACCTTACCCCCTTTGGACCCAGCAAACTTATTGTGCAGGGTATTTAAGTATGATCATTTGGGAAAGGGGGGACCACCACGCATCCCACGTAATAGTTGTAACCCTCTGGAAACGACGGCACAACGTGACAAAACCCCATTCTCCCAGACTTATATGTATTTTCGATACGAGTACTCCGTACGGGATGCTCTTTTCGGACATGGCCATGTTCTGGAACAATTTTAGATCAGCAGTCCCAGTCATCCATGGAGCAAACTTCGAGTTTGGCGAATTAAAGGCACACCAATACTTGAATCAGGTGTGTTTGCTTGTAATCTTGCAAAATGTTGAGTTGCCGGGCCCCCGATAATTAACCCCCAGCTTGTTTGTTGAGTTGTGTAACCGGCATGGGGGGGCTTCCGAGGATCTTAATTAGTCTCGAAAACCGGTTACGTCAGAGGCCATTGCAAAGCTTTACTAAGTATGATTCTTTAAGTAGCTTGCTTTACTCTGAAGTCGTCTAAGTCCTTTCTTTGCCTATAAGTTTTGATCTGCTGACAAATTTCGAAGCCAATAAACTTCATGTAGAAGACAAAGCAGAGCGAGACGGCACTCCGTCTCAAACGGCATTTTGTTCAAAGAAAAGCCAAAGACTTGCCCTGGTCTCTTCTTGTCTGTTTCCTAGTTGTCCTGTTACTCCTGACCTTCTCTGCACTGCGTACTTCAGCTTGCTCGTCATAAGGAACTTCCTATCTACGAAGAAAACCAAGTTACAAGGTGGTCTGAGCAGAGGTCTTCAAATCAGATGAGAATGTGAATGCACTAAGAAGCGGCATCTCGAGTGGGGACGAAACCCAAGAGGACGAGTTTGAGAACCAGGATAGACTACTATATCACTTATGACACTTTCGAATTTCTTCCCAGAACAAAAACATGAAAGCCGAGTTGAGTGTGGTCTGGCGTACCGTTTGATGTCACAATCAAGCTTCAGACCTGGGCTCCTTCGAGGTCCCGAGTTCAAGGCCATGAAACTCTTCCCAATTTTTTCTTTTCTCTTTTTGATGAACTAGAACGATGAAGAAGTCGGGCGTTATCTATTGCAGAATCCAATAGTCGCTACGATGTTATACAAAAGACGAGCACAATGACAACTTCGAGCCACTCCTTCATCAGCAACTCCTCAGCAACTCATCAGCAACTCATCAGATTTGTGACTCGTGTACCGTAAACACATAAGTAGACAACAGCAACTCGCAACTCAGCACCATGGAATATTCGATGCCAGTTGATCAGGGAACCCAAAACCCTGTCAGCGAAGAGTCCCAGAACATAGCTCCCCAGTATCAGGAGGTGGGAAAATGTCATCACCCTCCCTTCCCGAAGCCTTCTCACATTCTCTTACTTACGACTTCCCGGGATTTACCGCCTTACCGCCCTCTGTTCGTCGCGATGTATGCTGCGACACCTCTGTTGAACCTCACCTGCAAAAGCTTTTACTGGTGCAACCAGCTTCGACCGCAGCAAGAGGTGGCTCGATGTGAATTTGTCCAACTTTTCCTGGGCGCGCTGGCCGTATCTAAAGCCTGGTATGCTCTTACCAACGAGGAGCTCGAAGCATTCGAGCAAAGTCGATACTCGCGGATGGAAGTCGAGTCCTTGGCGCGTCAACTCGAAGACTCGTTGCACCAAATGATGGTTCGCCTTGACGATTTCTTCTTCTTTGGGGCTTTGACAAGATACCCCCACAAGCCAATTGGCACTAACATTCCCAGGTACTCGCACGTGGAGTTGTGCACAGGCTTTGGTCATTTGAGAGGCGACTTTGGGAAAATCTGTTTTGCAGATACAGAACGTGTTTATGAGGGGGGCAGGTGGTTTGCCAAAATTCGACTCTTTCCCAAAATACGTTACGACGAGAATCTGACCAACAGGGTCAATCGCATTTCGTTTGAGAAGAACGTCGCGTCTCTGATTCATGAGATGGTACATGCCTACCTACAAATGTTTGTTTGTCGAAGTCCTCAATGTAACAGGAATCTACTAAACACGACAGGCCTGACTGGCCATGGTCCAACATTCATGAAGATGTTTGGATTGATCATGGAAACTGTTCGAACATGGCATCCTTCCCTCGAGTACGTGGGTCAAGATAGATGCGATGAGGGCACATGTTTTGACAGAGTCAATCACGACTATGAGCAAAGAGCTATCGAGGCCTATAAGAAGACAGGCAAACATAAAGGATATCTTCCTCTGAGATCGGACAGCCCCAAAACGCTCATCCGGATCGTCAAAGAAGATCTCCCCAATGGAGATTGCTTCTTCCACGTGGTTTATTCTGACCCTCAACAGCAAATCGATCCAGACGCAGAGTACGTGGACGATGCGAACGATGGCGGTTATGACGACAGTGAGGAATATGAGGAGGATGAAGATGACGAGATGAATGATTTGTGAGAGGCCACAGATGGGTATGGCTCAGTCTGGCGTGGCAGTATTAGTGCGTTTGTAAACGGAGTTGGTAGGTGCGAACTTTGCATTCGGAAGGAAATGGAGGTTTCTGGTTTTTTGGGTTTGCTTTGATTCTTTGAAATTCAGATAGAGTAACTGCGTTGTTTTCTTCCGGTATGTTTCGGAGTGTTTCAAGATCATAGTTGCATTATTCCTTTATTCTGTCACCGCATGAATTCCCTTTTAGACCATGGACCTTTGGAGTCAGAGGTGATGTTTCTTCTCCTTCTTTGATACCGTCATTCAGCCTCCCTTAGCGGTTGTATTGTATTGACTCATAGTACCATTACTAAGGGCATCATTCTTCCTTCTTCATTCGTGACAGGTCTTATCTATACATCTATACAGCGTAAACATCATTTCAATCCATCACTCTATCCAAGCCGGCATCCTCCCTATGCATCCGGCACGTACACGCCCTCCTTGCAGAGGACGACAATCTTCTTGAAGAACCGGCGCCATTCCAACGGGTCTCCCTTGATCTTCACGAACCGAATATCCAGCAGCTCCTGCTCCTCAGGCAGCTTGTGTTTGTCGACGTGAATCTCGCCATGCAGCGACTGTCGACGCGCGTCGAGCGTCTTGATCTTGATGATGATGATGTGGTCCGAGTACAGGTTCGGCGTGACGGGCGGCAGCGGGACGTTGAGCTGGTGCAGGGCGTCGCTGAGCATTTGCACGATGAGCTGGGGCGGCACGTGAGAGAAGAAGCGTGTGAGGGACTCGAATGGCACGATGTCGCGGAAGCGACGGGCCGCTTGGGTGAGTGTTAGAGGGACACCAGGGGTCTGCGAGAATTGGCTGATGGAAGGCTCCTCTGCGAGGGATTCCATGAACAAGCGCCGGTTAGCGACACCGCTCACACTTCGGGTCAGAGGTTGTGTGGAGGAGACGGCAATGGGGTTCATGACTTTGAGGGCAGGGCGCTCCCAATCCCACGCGACGTCGTTGATGGGTGTTTCAGGCTGGGTGAAGGAGACTTTGCCGGCACTATCGATATCCATGGGATCACTGCTGGACGGGTTGCCTTGGGAGGCTGTAGGTTGCTGGTTGAAATCGATCTTGAGACTTTCTAGCATCTGCGTGGCCAAGTTGATCGGGTCGGAAATCGTGCCGTCCGATGTCAAATGTGGGTTTTGCCTGGTATACCACGGGTGTTGTCGGATCTGTCGAAAAGAGAAGCGTTTGCTCGGGTCAATATTCATCATGCCTCGAAGCAGCGACAAGGTATCTGACGGTATCCTCCCCCAAAGCGCATCTGTGCTGCGGCCGTTCGTTCGCACGTACTCCTGGTACTCCCAACTACCTTTCGACGGCTCATCCCAGGGCGTGTTGCCAACCAAGAGTACGAAGAGAATAACCCCGCATGACCAGATGTCAACGAGATCTGGCGAGTACTTGATTGCGTCCGGGGATGCCTTCTTCTCTGCCTTGCCGCACGCGAGGATCTCAGGCGCGATGTATGGTGGACTCCCGCAAAGGGTGGAACTCGTCTTTCGTTGACCCTTATACTCGAACATGGTTGACATGCCAAAGTCAGCGAGCTTCAGACTTCCCGTCTCGGATAGCAGAATGTTTTCAGGCTTCAGATCTCGGTGCGCCACGCCCTTTGAGTGGATAAAGCTCACGCCGCTGATGAGCTGCAGAAAGTAGAGGTGAGCAATGTTCTCGTGAACGCCCACGTCTGCCTCAATCTTGTCGAAAAGGTCGCCTCCATCGGCAAACTCCATGGCAATCCATCGCCAATTGCTGTCCTCTCCCGAAGCGAACCACTCAATGATGTTCGGGTGCTGGCCGACATGTGAATGGAGTGACACCTCCATGAGGAGCTGCTTTGCCGACACGCGGCCATGCTTGACGGCGTAACCCTTGTGGATGAATTTGACAGCGAAGACGGGCGTATTTGCGTCCAGAGGAACAGCTTTCTTGATTCTGGATGCCCACAGTCAGTGGCGGGGTTCATCGGACGTGAGGTTGAGGGGTAGAGTTCCTACGATGCATAAGCCCCTCGCCCAATAGTCTTTGAGATGACCCTGAAGGGCAAGTCGCTGGGCAGAGGGTCCAGCTGTGATTGCTGCATCTTTGCTGAGTGAGACGAGAAGTTCAGATGGTTTTGGGAGAGAGTCTGCGGCAGACTAATTCATGACTGAGACCGACCGAGCACAGGGGAAATGGAATGGCGAGTAGGGATATCGATTCACGGTGCTGTCAGGCAAACGATGCCAGGCAAAATGAAATGCATAGATGACGTATCAAGCTAGCGTAGGGCGAATTCCGCACAAAGGGTCCAAGGGTCCAGCGTCAACAAGAACTCACCATGTTGATTGAGGTGTATGTCTTGGGTCGTTTGTCCCCCCGCGGTGGCACTTTGGAGCGCGTCTTGACCGCGTAAAGAGCTTTTGGCGTGTTTTGTTTGGAGTCATGGAAGGTGTTTCATTGCCGCCTGCATCAACGCGAATTCATTGGCCGATAAGCCCTCTTATCGCGGTTGCTGCAGTGTTGGTCAGGTAAACAGTCCGCCGCCACTGCTCCAACACACCCCTCCAAAGAAGCAGGATCCCTGCCCTATAGTGTCGCCGCTTTTGTGGCCAAAACTAACCTCCCACCAAGACCAACAAGCTATCAAGTCACCTTGGAAGGTGATCACTAGCACCTCAATGATAACAGGTCTAGAAAATGAATTGCGATCTGATTATTGCATTCGCCAATCTAAGGCCTAGAAACCCCTCAGTCTCTCTCCCCTTTCCATTTCCGCCAAGAAATCAAACTGCAAACAACTGGAGCCCCAAACTCTCGTACGAGAGTTCAGCAATCGGATGCTGCGGCTGGCCAATTTGCGCAAGTCAGTGAAACTGTTCTCTCTGCTCTTTGGAACACAATTTTCGCGTAATGAAAGAACAGCGCTCCTGCCTCTGCCTCAGTTGATCACTGAGCCGCATCATAAAGCCTCCCTTAGACTCGGTTACGTCGGCGGCGCAATTCCCTGCAGTATGTTAGGATAGTACCTATGTAAACATGTCATTGCACTTACTTGGCCGTCTTGTTGGTTAGCCCATAGTCACATCGACAGGTCCAACAAATCTTGAAACGGCATTTGGGGCAGGTATGGATGTGCTTGGTTTGCATCCTCTTGCAGACGTCACAGCGGTGACCTGCTTCATAAAGCGTTTCCCACAAATAGTGGTTATGGAATCCGACCAAGCAAACGTTCGGGTCTCGCTTGTACTGCTTTGCTGTGGCAACTTCTTTCTTCTCGGCTGCTTTCTTTGGCAGAGCGACCTGAATTCCGGTGGGGCTGGTCGTATTGTGAGTTGTCTGCACACCGGATTGAGTGTTGTTCAATGACGGGGTCGAGACGATGACCTGGTGTTCGTATGAGGAGTTTGTGGTACTTAGAAGTCTTGATTAAGTTAGTTTATCACTGAACTTTCGCCAGTTAGGTATAGGAAGGTGTGACTTACGCAGTTGCGCCATCTTCCTGAACACCGTGACGTGTACAAACACAGTCCTCCCGCAAGCAAAGGTGTTTCATCTCCTCAATAGGTTCAGAATCGAACTCGATCAGATCTTCCTCAATAGGATCAGGATCGAACTCGATCAGATCTTCCTCAATAGGATCAGGATCGAACTCGATCAGATCTTCCTCAATAGGATCAGGACCGAACTCGATCAGATCTTCCTCATCCATCTTCTCAGATTGTCACAAAAGCTGAAAATCAAACGATTAAGGACGATAGTGCGTAAAATAACACTAGACTTGTGAAGCTGAGGTGAGATAAGTTTGGAAGGTGTAGAAGTGGAAAAAAGAATTTAAGGGCAAGAAGGCCTGAGGAGAGATGGAAAAACAAAAAAAGGGAAGTGCAGAAGTGGGAAGGAGCGTGGCATCCTTTACTACCTTGTACAATGCTCTTTCTGGAGCACTTTATTCTGAAGTGAATATGCTGCAAAACACAGGAAGTTCCACAGACTAGACTTATTTAACAAAGCCTATATTATGTGTGCTTTAGAACTCTCGCTTGACAGGTGAGCGTATTGTATACTTACGTAAAGCAGAAATGAACATTGGCATTAGACTCAGATTAAGTTCATCTCCTCAAAATGTGGTATATATGCCAGCTTCGATATCACTTATACTTGAGCCTGCAGAGCAGATATGACTAGGGGTATTGTTGATCTTTGAACATGGTATCGATGCTTACGAGGACCGAAATTTGATGCCAAGGGAGGGCATGAACACTAAGTACCTACTCAAGGAAGACGTTTTACCTATAGACACATAGTACAGGCTCTGTACTACAACTTTGCGGTTCAGGTGTTTCTAGTAGCTGATAATTGAATACATCATTTGCTATAACCTTGTGTTTGAGTGTACAATGCTTTCCTTTGGTTGGACACATTCATTGCTCAGCGGAAGAAACGTCCAACTAGGTATGTAGGATTGAAATAGCGAACGAGGTATCCGTCAAACAGCAGCACCATGGCCTTTGCCCAAGTCACTAGGTATCACAAGGTGACCAGTGATTCCGTAAATCACAGACGGCCAATCGCGAAGTACATACTCAATTGAAAACGCATGTCCAATCCGCTCTTGGAGAACAGAAACCTTTCATAAGTCATGGTTGATCCGGAGGAAATTATTAACGCATTGAAAGTTGAATTTGTCGTAAAAAAGGTGCGATCAAGGCTCGAATTAAGATGTAAGGCAAGGTCGTCGCTTCGTACTCGCCGTTGACTTTGGTAACGGCAGCGACGACGCTAGTCCAAAAGCGGATGCCAAAGTCAGCGCGTCGCCCAGGTACCAGCGTCTCCGATTCCCCATCCCTGCCCTTCTCGCCCTACAGAACAATTGCCTTCTGTTGTTCTTGACGCTGCAAGCTTCCAACCTCTCCCCTTGACCATCTTCCCGCACATTGCATTTCCCTGCACATAAGTACTGGCTGGCCGGATATCACCTTGCCTTAGCAAACACCTACCTGCTTCATCCCAGTTCTCATCCCAGCCTCCCAGCCTCAAGACGCCCCCTTCGCCTCGACCAGTGCTCTTTGCGATTGCTTCTTTCCACCTCACGACATTTGCGACAATGGACTACAGCATGGAGGACACCCAGAACTCCGCTCCCGGAAGTGTTCCAGCAGCTAAGATTGCTGGCGCCAGGAAGGGACCTGATGCTCAGAGCGTCACCAAGAGGTATGAATATCTCGTTGCAAGACGTTGCCGTCTCATCTACGACCAGACGGACTAATTTCATGACTACAGATTGCAGACGGAATTGATGCAGCTTATGACTTCTCCCGCTCCCGGCGTCTCAGCATTCCCTTCGGCAGACGGCAACCTCATGTCGTGGACGGCGACGATTGAGGGACCCGAACAGACTCCCTACGCCGGCCTGACGCTCAAGCTCAGCTTGTCGTTCCCCAACAACTACCCCTACGCTGCGCCAACGGTGCTCTTCACGACGCCCATCTACCACCCCAACTTCGACTTCTCTGGCCGCATCTGCTTGGATATTCTCAAGGACAAGTGGACACCCGCCTATAACATTCAAACTGTACTCCTCAGTTTGCAGAGTCTGCTGGGCGAGCCAAACAAGTGAGTTGCCCCGGCAAAAAGTGGTTCGTTTGCCAATGCTAATATGGAGTCAGCGCTTCTCCTCTCAACGGCGAGGCCGCAGAGTTGTGGGACAAGGACCCCGAAGAGTTCAAGCGTAAGGTCCTCGCTCGTCACCGCGATGTTGAAGACGAGTGAGCGCGGGCTTGCTTGTGGATGACACGAGGATGAGAAAACATTGTTTCGAGCACTGGAGAATTGGAGTCTATCATGTATGATTACGGGCCGGTTGTTTTGGAACTCTTTTTGTTAGGAATTGGACTGCATTGCATGGTCGGGATTTGGCCTTCAGGATTGGGTATATCCTGTTCATCTGCTTCTGGCAGACCGCGACCAAGACGATAAAAAAAGAAGACCCTGTTGGACGATGTGTGTTACAAGAACCACAAGAGATTGATGATGTCCCAAAAAGCCTTCGTCATCGTTCACCATTGCCTGACACATACGCAACGCTTCCTTCGCGCGCACTTTGGCGCAGACAAAAA
Source organism: Colletotrichum tamarilloi (assembly GCF_030869305.1). Lineage (NCBI taxonomy): Eukaryota > Fungi > Ascomycota > Sordariomycetes > Glomerellales > Glomerellaceae > Colletotrichum > Colletotrichum tamarilloi. Next base: position 88,792 of record NW_026849504.1, on the reverse strand, counting down.
ATAACATTCCACCACATCGCGGGGTCCAATACTAGTAAAAAGTCGTCGAAGTCGTGTGGGGAATCAAGCGTTGTTCACATTTCCGTCGATTTTGTATGTGAGACTAGAATGCCGAATGCAACTCCGATGCCTTTATGCCGCCCTGAAACCATCCCAAAGAGAACTTTTTACTCCTCAACGACAACAGTCTGGAGACCCTTGGGGTTCTTGACGTTGACGGCCTGGACGTAGCTGTACAGCTTCTCCTTGGCACCCTCCTCGTCGTTTCGTCTGCGGGAGATGCGGATGCGGAGTCTGTAGGGAACGCCCTTAATGCCCTGCTCCCAGACCTTCTTGTTCAGCTGGGGGTCAACGCGGACGTCGGAGGTACCCTATACGAATCACAAGGTTAGTGAGCATTCTTGTGGTATCTATCCATGTAGTGTGGTTCGATATGGGGCCGATTGGTGTTGTAGGGTCTTGGATGCAAAATTTCGGGATGGGTTCGAGAGGGACAAGCAAGACGTACCATGACCTGGAGAGCGAAAGCCTTGATCTCCTTGATGGCACGGGGAGCGCGCTTCTTGAAGGAAACGCCGTGGAGCTACAGAGCAAAAATTGTCAGCATTGCTATGCTATGCTACCGGATCGCCATCGTGGGCCATTGGATTCGCTGTCGACGGCGGCGTCCTTTTTTTTTCTCTCCTCGGGGAAATACTAACGCGCTTGTGCATGTGGACGGTGTACTCGCGAGCGACGACATCAGCGATGGCGGAACGCTGCTTTCCGGCGGGCTTCTTCTGCTTGGTCGACATTTTGGCGGTACCTCTCGTTGGGCGGTTCGGTCGTCGGGATCGCGGAGTCGAATTGTCTAAGAAGTTGTCGATGTGATGGTTTTGCGTAGTCCGGCAGGTCATCCCACAAAATGTGAAGCGAGAAATTGCAAGCCCTACCTGCTTTTCCGTGGCTGAGGCGGGGCCTGTGCTTGTGGCTGGGTAGCTGAGGTAATGCGGCGTTTTCTTTCCACCTGTCCCTCTTTTCTCGAGATAGGGCACGTGACGTTGCTCAAGAAAGCGTCTGAGTGCCTGAGAAGCTAAGGCGCTGCAGTGAAGTGGACTCGTGTGTGGGTGGAACCACATTGACAGTAGGAAAGCGCGCTTTTTCGGAGGAAAGTACGTAGAGGTGGGTCGTATCCCCCCTGACCAGACAACCTGAACGAAATTAGTGTCTGGGTCTGAGTGCTTGCTTGATCTGCTGTTATGCCGTATCCCAACGGCATCCAGGACTCAAGCCATCACGCCTTGCAGCGCCATCGTCAATCACACTGACGCTGTCAGTTTGCGCCGTGCGCGATCCTTCCCTTCTTACGCTCGTTCAGTACACAAACCGACCTGGGGGAAGCCTAGCAACCGACGAGTAGACAGCCGCGCTACGACCGAACCTTTGCGGAGTGCACCTGCCAAACCTCATCTACGATATCCGTACCGCGCCTCTCCGACGACCAAACTTCGACTTCGCACCACCCAACGACAGCGACTCTGTCGGCCGCCGTTTCCTTCTCGTCCGACTTCTCTTCATCAATCACTACATAATTCCGATTTCGTTTCTCGATTCTTCTCGCGAATCCGACCCGCTTGATATCATGGAGGACCGATCAACTGGGGCCTCCGGCTCGCCATCTCCTCAGCCAGACCTGCACCGGAACCGATTGCCGACTCTGTTTGAGGTCTTGAGTCGTCGAACCCTGCCGCCCGTCGACCTCTTCTCGTTCTACATTTTCATGAGAGATCAGCAAAAATCCGTCGATTATCTCGATTTCTGGTATTTGCAAATGGCATCCCAGAATCACGCGTCTGTTCACTAACGAAGGATAGGCTCGATGTTGCTCAGCACATGTCCTTGTGCCGCCACTATGTGCGCGAACTCCGCAGATCCGTCCTAGTTGGAACACCTGACTTGGATAAGTCGGGCTCCAAGCGGTCTTCTCAGATCTTGGATGGACTTGGTGACATGAGCCATTCCGCCGCCGGCCCATCAATGTATGCCACTGAGAAGGAGAAGAACCAGGATGCACAGATGTCGGCCTACCTGAGAGAAGAGGCCCAAGACTCCCCTCAAAGCAGCACTGGAGAGCATCGCAGCCGTCCCAGTGGGGCTTTCAGCACTCCGCGCGACCTGACGACAGATTCCAACTCTCCCGCACACACCGTCGCGAGACAGGATATCCGGGCTTCGGCGGAGAAGATCCTCTACACCTTTCTCCTTCCGGGCGCAGAGCGTGAAATCATTCTTCCAGGCTCCATTACTCAGGACGTCACGACTTCCATTGAGGACTTTGGTAGAGACGATCCAGAGGTGTTTGACGTTGCCAAGGACTACGTCTTTCAGGCTATGGAACGCGATGCCTTCCCCAACTTCTTGAGAATGAAGGCCCTTGGCAACCTCATCCCGACCACTCTCCAGATCAGAATGATTGTTGGTCTTTTGGCCATGTTTGGTGGCTTCTGGGCTGCTTTTATTCTCATCTTCCTCAATGCCCCTCGAACTACCAGATGCTGGGTGAGTCTATGCATGATCTCATATGTGAACTTCGCCTGCTAACCTATCTTTCAGCTTATCCTTCCATTCACTGTTGGTGTCTACTTCCTCGCATCATACCAGTACTCTCTGGATCCTGTCCTCGCTCTCATCGGCCTCAGCGAGTACACGCCGTTCAACTTCTCTCGAATTCGTGAGCCCTATGTTCGTAAGCTCCTTGCTAAGCGGTCTATCATGGTTCTCGCCGTCACAATTTTAATCGACGCCGCGCTCTGTGTGCTTTTCATCCTTGTCCCCGGCAAACGGTTGTAAAATGCCTTGTTTTATCCTGGACAACAAACAAAGGATGTGTTGCAATACCCCAAACACAACAACAATGCGGCCTCAGTCTACATCACGGATGTAATAATATGGACGCTTTGTCTCCCACAGAGAGAGCTTTTACGAACGTTACGACCCCAAAGATTTTGAGCGACAGAGTTTCCCAAATTTTCGGTTTTGATTCGGTCTTCCATTCAGGATACCAGAGAGGCACGGCGTAGGGACAGTCGAGGCACCCAAGGGGACATAGCCTCGCACACGGCGTTCAACAAGGGACAGATTTAATTTCTTTTCAATGTACACAAGGCATTGGTGTATCATTATCGACATTGCGAGAATCGACACTGGAATCCTCGCCACCGAAGGCAGGTAAAACTGCAAGGCGGCAGAGGAAGAGGCAGAGGAGAGGCGACAGGAGACTTTTGGCTTCGACACATTCATTCACTTTCTACATTCCCTTAAATTTTATCAATGGCACGCTAGATAGGCATCACAGAACAGGAAACGGCAGAGATTAATCTCTGTCAGTATTATCGAATTCGATCTTGACTGTATTTATTGAGTTCTCATAATGTATCGTGATAATGCCTCTGCTACTTTTCGGCTGTTTCCCCTTCAGCCATCATCTTATGCCACGTCCTGACCGTCTATCAAGCGCCACCGAGCCTCCAACGAGGTCCCTGGCCGCTGGTCCCCCGAGTGTAACTCCGGGAGAAGTGTCCCCGAGACGAGACTGGAAGTACCCTCTACATCTCCAGCTTTCCCATCCACCAACTAATCCACTAAAGCTTCCGTCGGCTAGCACGCTTCTTCTCCTGCTCATCATCCTCCTCGTCCACGTCCATGGCCTCGTCGTCAATCTCCTCCGTGTTGTCCATCATGCTGGTGCTGCCCCGCTTGTTGTACCGCTGCGCCCTAGACGTGTGGCCCAAGAAGCCGCCTACCCTCTCCCCACTACTGCTGCCGCCGTGCTGTGCGTGACCGACAGCGAGCTTCCTGCCTCCCGCACCACCGGCGCCCCCCGTCTCGGGATCCTTCTTGACGTCCTCGACCAGCTTGGCCAGACGGGCGTCCTGCGCGGCCTTTTCGCGCTGGCGGCGGGCGGCGGCGTCGCGGATGCCTGCGATCTGGGACTCGAGGTCGCCGAGGGTGGATTCGCAGCGGCTGGACCAGGCGCGGAGGGCGGCGATCATGGGCGGGACGGCTCCCGGGGCGAGGTCGCGGAGGGCGGCGAGGGAGTTCACCTGGACGACTTGGCGGTGAGGGTCGAGGGTTGCGTCGAGGAGGCCGGCGTAGATTGCGGAGATGACGAGGTCTTCCAGTGCGCGGGTGGAGGGGAGGCCGAGGGCGGACTGGAGGGCCGCGTAGGTTAGGTTCGAGCGGTCGCGGGCCAGGGTCAAGAGGGAGAGCTGGCGGAGTTTGAGGGTTTGGGCATCGTTGAGCTGGGGGAGGCCCGATGCCGAGGCAGATTGGTAGGTGGCGTAGGTGCCGTGGGAGAAGAGCTCGAGGAGGCGGAGGTGCGGTTCGAAGTCGGGGGACTGGGCGAGGGCTTGGATTTGAGGGGTCTCGAGGAGCTCTGTGAAGAGGAAGGTATTTGGATTTGATGTTGCGCGGGTGACGAGGTCGGCTGCGGCGCGGGGGGATGTTGCTGACTTGCTCAGAGCCAGGAAGGGCTGTTGTTGGGAGGTTGTTAGCATTTGCGTCCGTAGATGAGCAGAATGTGTAGTTTTGTTTTGGGCGGCTTACCTCGAGAGCATTGAGAGCTTTGGTCTGCTCCATCGTGAGAGCTGCTCGTCTGTGATGTTCACGAAGCTCCGAGGTGGGGTACTACTGCTGTAGGAGTAGCTGTCGTCACTACCTGTAATAGCACAATGTGGGGTTGGGTTGACGAGGCTGAAGGTAGGTTGGTCCAGCTCGCTGGGGATCGGACGAGACGAGGCTGAGAAGGAAGGTCGCTTTCGGAGGATGCTACCGTACCTCTCTGTCGTGTCGTCAGAGATTGGCAAATCGTAAGGGTGTGAGGAAGCGAAGGGGGTTTGGTTCGTTTGTGGTGTGTTTCCTTTGGAGATCGTTCTGAGGACGAAGCTTGTGTCAGATTCGTTTGAGGTGCCCGTCCAGACAGGGCCGCTGCAAGAGCGAATGGGGACGCTGCCACAGAGGTCGGGTGCCTTAGTGGCGCGGGGCAAAGTGTGTTCGGGGGCACCAGGCAGGGTGCTGGTGGGGTCGACACATCTTACGGAGTACCTAAGTCCAGGTATCTTACCTAACCTAACGTGTTAACCTCAGTAACCTTACCTAAGGCAAGCATTTTCGAGGCGCACCTTAAGTCGAGGCCGGATGGGGCATCCCGCACCAGCCGGGCCGCTGACGGGAATTGGAATGGAAGCTTTTCTGCATTCCCTCCAGTGGTCTCACTTCAGGTTGGACAAGAAATGAGCGTGGCAGATAACTGGTCTCTTTGTCTCCATACCATTGACCAGGAGCCATGGCGAGACTGGCAATGATCGTTTCCTCATGAATTGGTCTGAAGCCAAAACGGCTTCGAGAAGCAACTGTGGGAATTTGGAGCCGGAGCTTGGCGATATGATCTTACAAGGAACTGGGTTTCTTTACGAAAATCTCCCGAAGATCAATTGGCATCCGCAGCCACATGCCATCGTTCTTTCACTCTTGCTGCAATACTGTTGCATGCCATTTTACCTTCCAAATTCGGGTGGTTTTGAAGGATCTTGAATACATTGCAGATATGGATGATCGGTTGTGCAGCTTCCATTGCAGCTTGGCACAGGTAGTAAGTTGAATCAGCGTCGTAACCCCTCTCTTCAGAAGCCTGCATCGTACGTTATCAATATCAGACTGGACTTTTTTTTTCCTCGTTGTTGACATCGGAGTGTGTATCAAGGTTTGTTGCCGGCGGTCTGGAAAAAAGAAGTTGACAGAATTGTTTGGTCGGTCCGTCGGAAACTCAAAAATAAAGTCATGGTGGAAGTCGGGTCCTAGGCACGACAGCCCGATACCGAGTACAATGTGAAATCGAAAGACACAGACTTGCGTACAGATTGAGTCTGACGGAGATCAGTCCATAGGAATAAAGATCAGAGCCACGAATCAATCATATACCGCCGTCATCACTGTTCAGTCTTGTTGATTTGCAATTCTCATCTGTTCAGTTCAAGAGACACGGAACACGGCTCTCAGGAGCATGAAGCATAGCGCCCACAGTTCCCACTCCGAGACGCGCCGGATCTAAAGCGTCCAATGGAGAGTTAGGATGGACTGGTTTCTGGCGAGCCAGTCACCCAGAATGCTAGGCTGGTCTGAGGCTGAAGCTCAATCCGAACCCAGGAGTCCCCTTGGACCCTAAAAAACTGCCTCAAGTGACCGTGCCCCCCGAATGTTTCGTTAGCCAAGCTCAGGACTCAGGTGCGTCGTCGTGTTCCGTTCCTCGCGCAGGCGCTCCCTCGACCCCGGACGAGGAAAAGCGAGGGGTGTGTCTGTGTGTACCGATAGATACGAAGGTTGTAGTGAGCGACGGAGCGTCGCAATGAGTTCTGGCACCCATCAGCTCAGCTTACCCAAGTCCAGTCAGTTGAAGCCAGTCAGCCCAGTCAGTCTTACGTGCTGCCCCCGGGAAGTGCCATGAATAGTCTTCCTGTGGAAAATGCACAGCCGGACCTAGCCCTGAATTGATGTCCCACCGGTCAAGGAATGGTATCCATAGTCGTACACCTATCCGCAAAGAAGAGGTCTTCAAGTCCTCGTGGATGATGGGCAGTAAATGAACCTGTGAGCGATGTGACATCTGACAGACTGGTACTGCGTAGATGGGCGGTGCGCCAGACAAGGAGCGGATAGATATTGGTTGATCTGGACGAGTCGAGGTTAGTGCGAGGTTCTCGCGATCCCCCCACTGATCTCTTTTTGGCCCAGAAATAGACCAAGGGCGCAAAGTGGTCAAAAGGAGATGGAAGGAGAGAAGTGAGAGGGGGGCCCCGGGGCAGGTGTGGCGCCCGAGCACCGAAAGGTGCAGTGCCGGCTGGGATCACCCGTGCGAATCTCGTTGGTCACTTCGGCCACGCCCGTCGGTTCGTCGTCGACACAATTCTATCCGTACATGTGCCGTCCTTCTTTCCAGTGTACACAGAAACTCTTTCTCTTGTGCGTCTCGTTTTTCAAGATCGACTCGTGGCAATGATGCGAAGACTCGCGGCGCCGGGTGACGGTTTTGGTGTAGCCCATGAGGTAATCAGTGACCTTAGTCAGGAGCGAAGCTCGGGAGCAACATAAAAAAGAGACTCGGGGTTCAGGAGGCGTCACTGGAAAACAATTAACAGAAGCCAAGATCAGGATAAGAGCAGGGGCAAAGGTCATGTTGCTGGAGTCCTAACTGCAAAAAGCAATAGAAGAAACCCAACCGCACGAGCCCCCAAAACGAATGCAGCCGTTGTCGGTCTTGGAATATGGAATAAGGAATCTGGCAACACCAAACAGTTCTGTCATGGCTGGAATTGGCGCTGAGAGCGTTGCAGTTTTGCAGTTGGCGTCGCAATTGCGCCCAGGAGTTGTTCAATGTTCCGTTCCAAGATTCCACACACACAGCACAGGCAGAGAGACACAGACACAGACAGTCAGACGCACCAGCAGCAGGAGCAGCAGTAGCAAGCGCACACCCCCTTCGGGCCATTGGGGCCACTTCCCTCCCACACACCCCGGTTGCCAGTCCCACGATTGCGCCAGATGATTACCTTAGATCCCGGCTACACCGCGCGCACCCACACGCCGCTGTTCCGCCTTCTTCTCCTGGCCCTGCAGCCCACCTACCTTACCTTACGGATACCTTGCCTTACCTTACTTTTGTTACAACTTACGAAGTACTCCCCCCCCCCCCCCCCCCCCCCCCCCCCTCCTCCCCCCCCCTCCCCCCGCCCCTCCACCCCCCCCCCCTTCCCTTCCGGTACCTTTCCTTTCCTTTCTTTTTTTACAACTTTCGAAATACCCCCCCCCCCCCCCCCAGTCAAGCAGTGCTGATGCTGGTTTGTAACTTTGCTTCACTGGCCGCTGCTACTACCGCTACATTGCATCCTGGTGTGGGCATTCCCACACTCCTCCCACTCCCACTCCCATCAGTCCCATGGGCGGCGGACCTTCAGTCCCATTCCTGCCGGTCCACGAAACTTTGGCTGACAAAAGCCGACCTTCCGCTTCCGTCCCCCCCAAGCCTCTCTCTCGCCTTCCATTCTGCCCATCGTGCCATTGATTGCCGCCGTTCTTCTTCTAGCCTCCCGGGCCCTTGATTCTTAATCCTACCTTGACCCGGCTTCTTTTTTGCGCGCTACCTTACTCAACTCACGTACGTACGCTTACTCTTACGCACCAACATACTCTCTCCGTACGCATACACGAACACGTAGACTCGTACACTCAAACACCACGATACCCACCTTTTCAGTATCCGTACATAGTACTCGGAAGCCGGTCTTCTGGAGCATTTCCCGAAAGTCTCTCTCTTCCAGCTTTACCTCGAGTCCTTGCTTCGTCTCGACTTCGATCCCGTCTTCGAATAATCTCCCGAAAAAAGACTCCCCTACCTCTCTATGGACAGCTAGCACTATCATGAAAGATTGGTGCTAGATAAGCTGTGGAAAAAGTCCCGAAACCGAAGCATAACCAAAGACCGAGGCTGGCCCTATACTCACACCGCGATCGCTTCCTGAGCGCAAACCTCCCAGAGACAAAACGACAACATGGCTCCTCCGGCCATTAGAGTACCGAGGAAGAGCGAGAGTGGTCCTATGGCCACTCTTGCCACACCAACAGCAACCCAGTGGGCGACGACGACCCTCAAGGTCGGCGGCATGACGTGAGTTGCGCTCCGTTGCGACGTGTTCCCTTTTCGATATGCTTACCCAGTTTCAACAGATGTGGCGCATGCACTTCAGCAGTAGAGTCGGGCTTCAGAGGTGTAGAGGGTGTAGGAAGCGTCTCTGTCGCCCTGGTCATGGAGCGGGCGGTAGTAATGCACAACCCCGAAGTCATCTCTGCCGAGCAGATCGCCGAGATTATTGAAGACCGAGGATTCGACGCCGAAGTACTCTCCACCGATCTACCCTCACCAATGTTCCCAGCAAAGCAAGACCTGTTTGATGCCGAGGAGGATAGCGGATTAATGACGACAACCGTCGCCATAGAGGGAATGACGTGCGGCGCATGCACATCAGCTGTTGAAGGAGGGTTCAAAGACGTACCAGGCGTAAAGAACTTCAGCATATCCTTGCTGTCCGAAAGAGCCATCATTGAGCATGACCCGACACTGCTCAGCGCCGAGAAAATTGCGGAAATCATCGAAGACCGAGGCTTTGGCGCCGAGATTGTAGACAGCGAAAGCGCACAAGAAAAGCCCAGAGCCAGCAGCAATCCCACAAGCTCTGTCGCCACTACAACAGTCGCAATTGAGGGCATGACTTGCGGCGCCTGTACATCTGCGGTTGAGGGCGGATTCAAGGAGGTGGAGGGTGTTTTGCGTTTCAACATCAGCTTGTTGGCTGAGCGCGCCGTCATTACCCACGATACAACAAAGCTTCCAGCGGAGAAGATCGCCGAGATCATCGAGGACCGTGGCTTCGGTGCTGAGATTTTGTCGACTGCTTTCGAGACGTCAGCAAACGGCGCAGGAGGAAACTCCACCGCCCAATTCAAGATTTACGGCAACCCAGATGCCACGGCCGCCATGGCCCTGGAAGCAAAGCTTCTCACCATCACCGGTATCAACTCTGCTAAGCTCAGCTTGGCTACCTCCAGATTTACGGTTACGCATCAAGCCAATCTGATCGGCCTGCGTGGAATTGTCGAGGCTGTCGAGGCCGAGGGCCTCAATGCCCTTGTGTCCGACAACGACGACAACAACGCACAGCTCGAGTCCCTTGCCAAGACCAGAGAGATTAACGAGTGGCGGAGAGCCTTCAAGTTGTCTCTGTCGTTTGCCATACCCGTATTCTTTATCAGTATGATTTTACCCATGTGCTTCCCAAGCCTTGACTTTGGCAGCTGGGAGCTTCTTCCCGGCATCTTCGTTGGCGATTTGGTCTGTTTGGCCCTTACGATACCCGTCCAATTCGGCATTGGAAAGCGTTTCTATATTTCAGGTTGGAAATCCATCAAGCATGGATCACCGACAATGGACGTTCTCGTCATCCTCGGCACCTCATGCGCCTTCTTTTTCAGTATCATGGCCATGCTGGTGTCATTCCTTTTCCCGCCGCACACGAGACCCGCTACCATTTTCGACACTAGCACGATGTTGATTACATTTGTCACACTCGGCAGATTTTTGGAGAACCGCGCCAAGGGTCAGACTTCTAAGGCCCTCTCGCGGCTAATGTCTCTGGCACCGTCCATGGCTACTATTTACGCTGACCCGATCGCCGCCGAAAAGGCTGCCGAGGGTTGGGAGAACTCGACCATCTCCGGCGAGCCCAAGACGCCCAACCGTGATGGTCACGCCGCAGAGGAGAAGGTCATTCCCACCGAGCTGCTTCAGGTTGGAGATGTTGTCATCCTTCGCCCTGGCGACAAGATTCCGGCCGACGGTATGATGGTTCGCGGAGAGACGTACGTCGACGAGAGCATGGTTACTGGCGAGGCTATGCCCGTCAACAAGAAGAAGGGCAGCTACCTCATCGGCGGTACCGTCAACGGTCACGGTCGTGTCGACTTCCGGGTGACGAGGGCTGGCCGCGACACGCAGCTGAGCCAGATTGTCAAGCTCGTCCAGGACGCCCAGACCACTCGTGCTCCCATCCAGCGACTCGCTGACACGATTGCCGGTTACTTCGTACCGATCATTCTTATGCTCGGTTTCCTTACATTCCTCGTTTGGATGATCCTCAGCCATGCGCTCAAGAACCCACCTAAGATCTTTACTCAGGAAGCTAGCGGCGGTAAGATCATGGTCTGCGTCAAGCTCTGCATCTCTGTCATTGTTTTCGCCTGCCCCTGTGCTCTCGGCTTGGCTACTCCCACCGCCGTAATGGTTGGCACCGGTATTGGTGCCGAGAACGGTATCCTCGTGAAGGGTGGAGCTGCTCTGGAGACAACGACTAGAATTACCCAGATCGTTCTGGACAAGACTGGTACAATTACCTACGGCAAGATGAGCGTAGCCAAGATGAGCCTCATCTCGTCCTGGCAAGACAACGAGTGGCGCCGCCGACTCTGGTGGCATATTGTCGGCCTCGCTGAGATGGGCAGTGAACACCCTGTCGGAAGAGCTGTTCTTAATGCTGCAAAGACTGAGCTCGGCCTAGACGAAGAGGCTACTGTTGACGGCAGCGTTGGCGAATTCAAGGCAGCGGTTGGAAAAGGTATCAACGCGCTTGTCGAACCCGCCGTCAGCAACGAACGTACCCGATACCGCGTTCTCCTCGGCAATGTTCGTTTCCTCCGCGAGAACAACGTCGATGTCCCGGCCGAAGCTGTCGAGGCGTCTGAGCAGCTCAACGCGAAGGCCAACTCCAGCTCGAAGAACACCTCTGCCGGCACCACCAACATCTTTGTTGCCATCGACGGCCAGTACACAGGTCACCTCTGCCTCGCTGATACAATCAAGGAGGGTGCGGCTGCTGCTATTGCTGTCCTCCACCGGATGAAGATCAAGACCGCCATCGTCACGGGCGACCAGCGTTCCACTGCTGTCGCCGTGGCTGCAGCCGTCGGCATTTCCCCCGACAACGTGTTCGCTGGCGTATCCCCCGACCAGAAACAGGCCATTGTCCAGCAGCTCCAGGATCAGGGCGAAGTCGTCGGCATGGTCGGCGACGGTATCAACGATTCCCCTGCCCTCGCAACCGCTGACGTCGGTATTGCCATGGCCAGCGGCACAGACGTCGCCATGGAGGCGGCCGACGTCGTCCTCATGCGTCCCACCGACTTAATGGACATTCCCGCCGCGCTCCACCTCGCCCGCTCCATCTTCAACCGCATCAAGCTCAACCTAGCCTGGGCCTGCTTGTACAACGCCATCGGTCTCCCCTTCGCCATGGGCGTCTTCCTACCCTTTGGCTTCCACCTCCACCCGATGGCCGCCGGCGCCGCCATGGCCTGCAGCAGTGTCAGCGTCGTCGTCAGCAGTCTCCTGCTCAAGTTCTGGACGCGCCCGAGCTACATGATCGACCCCTCTGCCCAGACCAAGAGACGCGGCTTCGGCATCTTGAGTAGAGTCAAGTACGTCGTGCGCAGACTCAGAGGCAAGCGGACGCAGGATCAGGGTTACGTTCCTCTGGCCAACATGGCGGATCGAGACGAGTAGAGAGATCACTTAGTCGTCAATTTTGTGTTGTTTTTGTGGATACTTGTATAGAATCAGGGGGGCAAGCCTCCGTTCGAGGTGGAACTGGTCCAATGATGCCAACCCCCTCTTCTCACTAGAGAAAGAAGATATAGTTTTACCTGGCGTATAAGCCGGACGGTTCCTTATGTTCTTCAATCCGTCCTCCGTTTTAGTAGCATAGCAATGGAGTCAAACGGGTTATTAACCCCTATTTCAAAACGATCAAGCATAATAATCGTGATCGTGTTACATTGTTGTATTCTATGTTTCCAGGCTTCCCCTTTGAAGATACTCGATTGTACAGAATGAAAAGCTACAAGAAAGAACCATCACGTCCGATATTATTAGTCCGCTGTGGCATTGCAATATCAGGAAACTCATCTCAGAGAACCACGGTAAAGAGAAGAAGAGGTGTTTCCGCTAACGCCACGCTATGCAACAAATAATGTCAACAATGATACACAAAAATTGATATCGCACAAGTGAGAACCCCGTCACCGATTCCACCATTCTAGACACCAGCAAAAGTCTTGCCGATAATCTGGCTCCCCACAACCTCAGTTGAGCGCTGCGCCTCCTCCTCTTCACTCAGCATCCGACTCCACAGCCTCAGCTCGTCGACGCTCACGTTCCTCTTCTCGAGCTCCCACTTGACGCTCCCAGGTAAAGATGACGAGGAGGACCCGCCGCCACCAATCAACGGCACGGCATCGCCACCAACCTCTCCGGGACCCTTGCCGTTATTTTTGGACAAGATGCCGAAACGCAGGCCGACCTCGGTGACGGTGACGAGGATGGAGATTACAATGAGGACGATGATGATCCAGGTGATGTAGCTCATCTTTGCGTCGGCGACCGAGTCGGACAAGATCTCGGCGAGGTCGAGGAAGACGCGGCAGCGCTCGTTGAGGACCTTGATGCGCGGGTCGATTTCGAGGTACTCCCGGATGGCGACGTACAAGGGGTGGAGGGTGGGTTCCGAGTCCCAGAAGAAGTTGGGGACGTCGAGGATGTTGGATGCTGGTGAGGTTTGTTAGACGGGGGGTTTCGTGGTTACAGGACGACGATTGTTTCCGAGTATGTCACAAGCAGGAAACAGAGGTAGGGACGGGCGTAGGGTGGCTTACAAAGGTTGATGTCGACACGGCTCTTGAATAACCGGCCTAGGATCTTGACAATTTCCGTTCTCGTCATGTTCAGCTCGCCCGTGAGTGCTAGCCTCTTGGGAACGTGCTGCGCATCCAGCATCGTCTCGCTCATGCGCTCCTCAAACAAACATAACTTTGTGCTCTGCGCGATGGCGTGACTGATGGTCAACTTCACCATGTGGTCGCTGCGCGGCAGCAGGGTAATCATGTCGTTGAAGATGCGAGGCCGCTTCACGTCGTGGCTGTACTCAAAGTGGAATTCCTCCGTCTCAAAGTCCTCCTCGTCCAGCGGGCGGGTGAGCAGAGAAAGTCCCGCCTCGTTCTGGGCAAAGGTCAGGTCCGCGAGGATGTCCTTCTCCTGATGCTCTGTGAAATTCCAAAAGACGACGACGCCGTATGAGAAGAGGAACATCTCGGCAAAGGCCTTTGCATCTGGGATCCGCGCCATCGGGGATAGGTTGGGGTCGTCGGGGGATTGCTCGCGGTGATTGCGTTGGGAGGACTCGTCACCGAATCCGTTATTGCCGTTCATGGGACTCCCGTGGACGGGGCTGCCATTGTATCCGTCTTCAAAGTACCCCTCGTGATAGTCGCGCTGCTCGCTTCGCTCAATCTCCATATCTAGCACCGTCTTGCCGCTTCCGGGGGTCTTGACGATCGGCCGGCTGCGAAGGCGGTAGCCCTCTGTACCATTTAGGAGAGGCAACGAGTACACGACGTACAGGCAGTCGTCGTAGAGCTTCGTCTTTGCGTCATGCTTGGTTCGTAGAAAGTCGGCCGTCGATTTCATCTTGTACGATTGCGCCGTACAGTACGCGGTCAGCCTAGCCAGCTTTTCCTTGCGCTGGACCTTGGGGAGACGCTCCGCGTAGCTCTTGCCACGAATACCGCCTCTCTTACGCAGCACGTCAAGCTCCTCGTCGCGTAGCGGCCTGTTCTCTTCCATCTCAATCTCCTTTGCCATCTTGGTTGCTTCCTCGTCCAGGTCCTCGTCCGAGCCTGGCTTCTCGTCCGTTTCGGGCAACAGCACGAGCTTCTCGCTGATCTTGGTTGTGCGCGACGGCATGTTCTGGCCGCCCGTCCTAGACTGTAGATTGGGCAGCCCTGTGCTGGGGCGTCGAGCGCTTGCAAGGCCATTTCCAGGCCGCTGTGGCGGAGGTTGTGGTTGAGACTGGGGTTGAGGCTGGGGTTGGTTCTGCGGTGGTTGTACTCGAGGCTGGCCGGAGGGGATGTCGTAGGCGTGCTGGAGGACGTTGTCGACGGAGATGAAGCGCATCGCAGGTCGAGCGGGAACGTTTCCGATGCCGGTATCCTGACGTTGGAGGGAACCCCTTGGAGGTGGAGGTCGTTCTCGCGAGTCGGTCACCTACAGTAGGCTCGCATTAGCATTTCACGTAGACTTGATTATGGAGACGGGGTTGCGACGGACCAGCACCGACGGGCCTCGTTTGACGGGCGCCATTCCTGCGATTGTCTCGGGTGTTGTTGGAATTGAATGATTAGAGAAAACGGTGTCTCTATCGCACAAAGGGTGCAGATATCATCGAACAGAGGTTGCGATCAGAGATGTCTGGGGGTCAAAGGCACCAAGTCTCATTGGGTGGTTGTCCGCGTGGTCTCGACATGACGGAAGCAGCTCAGGAAACTTCAGAGCGCTTGCACCGCCACAGTTCCACTTGTGGCTGCGTACATGTAGATACGTCATACCTCCTCTGTGGCTCGTTCAATCAACACCAAGACCTCGTTCTCACGATGATCCAGCTTCTGAGTATTCGGCAAGTAAAATGAAATGGAAACAAAATAAGTATAATAGAAATTTCTACAAATTCAAAAGCTTAGCCGCCCTCACGGGCGGCCTACGAAAATCCTCAGAGACTCTTACCAGCCTCAGTTGTAACGATGTAAGGATTTTGCACGAGACTCGAACTCGCGACCTATGAGTGCGGGACAATTCAAACGGGGACATTTCCCGCTACTTCATAGGCCTGATGATACAATTACATCTCGTTGTTCATTATAAAGGTGTCGAGGGCGGGTGATGTGCGTGAACCTGGATGAGCTGGTGGCTTATTCGCGAAGTTCAGTTGAATACACGTTGGGTATTTGTAGGTCTGCCTAGCGGGTTTTCTCCAAATGCGTATCTTCGTTGACGATCGAGGGCTCTATATATCTCGGTGGTATCTGATTCTATACGACCAACAGGCTCACAAACCAAGAAAGTTAGTAGATCTTGAACAAAGGTTTGCTTTGTTGGATCGCTTGAGGGGAATGATTGTTGCCGCGATAAAATCCAAAAGTTAAATACTACCAAACAACACAACAACAATATGATTCAAGTCAATCTCACTGAGTTTGGCTCTTCATAGCAATAGGTATACCTCTGAACAACGATCGTAAGTCATAAGTCCCTCTGGATCCGTGTATCCATCCGTCCAAGTTACACATAGGAAATTTCATGATGAATTTACCCCCCTCTGGCAATGATCCCATTCAATAACCGGTCATCTTGTGTTCTCCGCTCATGTGTAAGAACTAAACCCTCTGATGCGACTGCCACAGCCCACAACAGCGCCAGTCCCGCGCTGACAATGACCAGGATTTGCTCATTCTCGTCGAGGGAGGTCTCTGTCAATATACTCGACGCCTGCGATAATTGGACGATGAAGAGTGCAACCCACGAGCTTGAGACGATGTAGTGTAAGTTCTCGGTCTAGGGAATACTGGGTCAGCTTACTTCACCCGTGTATCAACCGAGGTAGCTCAAAGGTATACGGGCACGAGGAGAATGAGAGCGCAAGACGTACCTCAACCTCCTCCAACACCTTCTCCCAGAACTTACTAACCCTCTTCTCGCCTCTATTCCGCCGAATGATACCCTCGATACGTTGCATAGGTAGACAGACAACCAACTCCCCATAGCCCCTTGCTAGAGCGTCTGCAAGCTCCACCAGCCTCTCACCCCTCTCGCGTTCCCGCCCCTCCATCTCGTCGAGACTTGACCGAGTTTCATGAGCCAGGCCAAGATAGAGGGCAGGCAGCTCGCTAAAGTGACCCAACACGGTCCTCGCTGTGGGCGGCTGACGCATAGGCAGGCGATTATACAGGTACCGGTTCTCCGCTGGGGTAAAAGACCTGCCCAACAGAACGGCTGCGGCAAGACCACGTTGAGAGGGGTCAGAATGCGTAACTTGATTGGGTTCTGTATGGTAGTCTTGTCCTGGTTGGGGAAGGTAGTCATCCAATGTTAACTAAGGAACTTTTGCAGTAACAGGAGCCTCCTACGAGACATAGAACCGGAGTAGCCGTCTCACCGGCCCCCAAAGGATTTCCACATGAACAGACAGAGAAAGAGAGAAGGAGAGAAGGAGGCATACCTTGCTGCGCCTGTTCGGCAACACCGTCAGGAAAGATGGGGGCCACCAGACGCTGAGGCTGTCCTCGGCCACCCCGCGTGTGCCGTTGGTCTCGCTGTCTATGCGACATGATGCAATATGGGCTGATGTAACGATTCGAGAAGCGATCCGATACGACGGCGCTGTACGAACTTTCGAAATGAGACATTGCGGCACGGTCGAACTTTGAGCGACTCTTTTGTTCGATATAAGAGAAGCTTGTGTACGGATGTCGTTTCTTGTTGTTCGGCAAGGGATGTCGTTCCAGCAACAGATTACAAACCTAAAGGATGCCAAATCTGGATATCTTGCGTATATTGGAGATGGATCGCAACCACGGGTTGGGAGAAACCCGCCCCGGAAGACTACGTGAAGGACGATATGAAGTGGAATCACGGCCAGGAGAGCCCCGACCTTGGGAGATTGATGACGGGAGTAGACTGAAATCGCGGATGCCCAGAAGAATCCCGCCCGGGAGTCCTGAAGAAGAGAAGAAGGTGAACCAAAATCACGGACGTTCACTGACAATACCGCCGCGCTCTTGGCGAAAGGACTTCCTGCTTCCTCCCAGGAGGAAATGATGACAAGCCAGAACGTAGAGTTGGCAGAAAGGAATCCTCAGCAGCTCACAGCCCTCCAGGTACGTGGCGAAATGCAAAACCCCAAGCCTCATCGTGGAAACACCAGAAAATTCAATTGTCGTTTACGCGTGTCGAAGGACCCCTCCCCAAACGCCTAGCCAGCATGGTATCTTGCCTAGAATCACACACGCAAAAAGAACACAAACACTAGTCTGTACTCATCCACTCCTGCAGATGGCAAGACTTGAGAAGGACGGAAGGAGAGAGAGACCGGCGACAAGCCTTTCCCTCAGCAAAAAGCCCCAAGTCCGTTCGTCATCGCCAGTTCCTCCGGCCTTCGTCCTGCTTCTCTCCACGATACCCGAAATCCGCTTCTTCCCAAGTCCGCTATCCTCGCGTCGTCGCGCCTTGCCCGCACTTGGACTTGGTGAAAGGACCTCCAATGGGTGAGAGTCAGGTGACCGCTCTCATCGGTACTGAGGCGGAGCTTGGCCCCAACCCTGGGGAGGCTGACCATGCACTTGCGGGGGCGGCATTTGACCTCCGCCCTTCATGGCCGTGACGTCGGGGCGATTCTCAAGCGGCTGGGCAAAGTTGCAAATGTGGCAGACAACATCGGTGTAGCCCTTGAAGGACAGGGGTATAACGGGCTAGAATTGGTAGGTTAGCTTTGAATATCCCATCTTTAGTCTCACAAAGGTAGGCCAGTGACATGGAACGAGAATTCGACAAGGGCTTGAATGAGAGGTACACATAAGAAGGCTCATAAAGAGACGGAAAGAGCACGAATGAATGTGCACAAAGACTCACAATCCAGCAGAATGTGAACCAAGGGTGGCTCTTGATGACATGGCCGGACATGTTACCGCAGTTGTAACACTGGCAGACCATACCCTCGTAGCCCTCGACAGGCTTACGGAAGGTGTGCTCTCCGCACACGAAGAAGAAGAACATTGCGGCGATTGATCAGACGTATGCACGCTCAGTTTCTGTAGCTGCAGGTCGGGAAGCAGCAGTGGCGGGCGGCGGCTGGGTTTGGGCGACTTTTCCGTCGGATGATGGCGGTAAGACTTCCTCCGCCCCGGCGTATCGCGCTCAGGTGGGCTAGTAGCGAAATTCGGAGGAGCGAGACAGAGAAAGCTCTGTAGATCTGTCGGCCAGTGTTTCCTCGAGCTGCGCAGCCTGGGTAAGCGACGACTTTGTGGGACGTCGGAGGTTGCGCCAGGAGTTGAAGGAAGAAAGGACCGTTGGACGCGGAAGGAACAGTTGACGTTGGCGGAGGAGTGGATGTCCTTAAACGGAAGAAAAGGGCAGGCCACTCATACCTTGAGGTACCTTAAGGCAATAAATGTAGGTAAGCAACCCAATCCAATGAGCGCGAGAGAGCTACGTTAAGCTGTGATGTATCCTGGGCTAGCCTCTGGCTTTGCTTGCCGAGATGCAGGAATCCCAATTTCTGATAGGTTCCCGACAAACCAACAAGAACCAGAAGGCAAAAGGTTTAGAAGGTGGCCCAAGCTTAAGAGGGATTTTGATTGACGGCTGGCGGGTGATGAGAGCAAATGAGGGACGAACGACGTTCTTGCTAGCTTTGGTGTCACGGGTGTGTGCCAGTCTTGCGTGTCCCCTCGAGGCGGTGCATCCTTGGCGATCCGGCCAGTAGACTCGGGCTTGTTGACATTCTACCGACATTCACCCATATCTCCCTGAACGAACCTTTGAGCCGTGGGAGAGTTACGGATGAGGTAGTTCAGAACTCCAGAGACCTTGTTCCCGAGACACATACTCAGGGGAACTATGGGGTGCATGACAGGAGACCCGTCGTCCGTCTGATACCTCGGCGACTGCAGCAACGCTTCTCAATTCCCTTTATGCCCTTTAATGCAGTTCGTTCGGGTAATTTTCTCGCGTGGAATGGAGCTTCATGCTCCCAAAGTTGCGAGGTTCCTCCCCGTTTGGCACCTCTCAGCTGCCCTTTTCAGCCCATTCTCCTGGCGGGCTGAAAAGTCTAGGATCATCCGTGGATGCCGCTGCAGTCTAGGTTTTTTGCTGGCGACCAAAAGGGGGAAGGGGAAAGCTCACTGCGCCATTCCATTATTACGTGGAAACTGTGTTATCTGCCATGGGCAACTCTATTTACTGCAGTTGAACGCAAACCTTGACAGTTGCCATCACCAGTACCGTCCATCAGGGCTCTCTTAGAAAGAAACCTAGAGGACAGGAGGCTACAGCTGCGAAGGAGGCAGCCTGCCAAACCAACGAGGGCGATCTTCTTACAGGGCATGTCATCGCCTCCACTCTAGTCCGATGTTTCCGCACCCCGTTCTTCCCGCCGTTACCTCCGGCCAAAAAGCGCCCGACCGTCAGTGACACCTCAGTTGGTGGCTTGAAGTGGGAAAAGGTCACCTAAAAGGCTAAGGTAAGCAAAGATGTGTCTAGCGCCATGCAAGCCACTTTAGGCCCCACGTTCCTTAAAGTCAACCTACACAGTAACCTTTCTGCCTGTGTGGGTGCGTCATCCCAGCACCAGAACCGAACCCCGCGGAACCAACCTAACACCGACCTCCGTCTTCAGTCCAAAAAATTTCGGCGACGCGCCGTACCACGAGAGTCAACCTCGAAGCCAAGAAGGTTGCGACATCAATTCGACCAGCAGCAACGTCGTGAGGTCGATCTCTCTGCTCTAACCCCCGATTGATCACTACGATATCATATCAAGCAAGATACTGTGCACGAAATCGGCGCCGAGCCCAGGACAAACACCGGATCACACCAAGAAACCAGTCACCGCAAGCTCCTATGCGCCAAACCCCACGATAGCTTCATCGAAATTCTCCCAACCAACCCAAAATGCTCTACGACCTCAACATCCCGTGGTCCCCAACCACATCTCCCGCCGACCTCGCCCGCACAATCTCCTTCGCCTCCTCCCTAGGCTACACAGTCCTCGCCCTCAACCACACAATAACGCCCCCGATCCCTTCGCAAATCACAAACCCCCTACCAAAGTTCCCATCACACTCAGCAACAGTAACACCACCACCGCCAACAGGGACCCCATCACAACCCTCTCAACAACAACAACAAAACAAACAACCAACAATCCTCCACCGCGTAACAGTAACCCTCTCAGACCCCTCCCAAAACTACCGCCTCCCAACCCTCGCCCTAGCCTACGACATCCTCGCCGTCCGGCCCACCACGGAAAAGGCCTTCCAGGCAGCCTGCCTCTCCATGGCCGAGCCCTCCCTCATCTCCCTCGACCTGACGCAGCACTACCCCTTCCACTTCCGCCCGAAACCCCTCATGGCCGCCGTCGCCCGCGGCGTCAAGTTCGAAGTCTGCTACGCCCAGGTCCTCGCTTCTTCTTCGTCCACCTCTTCTTCCGCCTCTGGCGGAGGCATCGGCCCCCCGCCCGACGCGAGAGCCCGCGCGACGTTCATCTCGAACTTTGCCTCCCTCGTCCGCGCGACAAAGGGCCGCGGCATCGTCGTCTCCAGCGAGGCGCGCGGCGCGCTGGGGTTGAGGGCGCCCAACGACGTGGTCAACTTGCTCGCCGTGTGGGGTTTGGGCAGCGAAAGGGGCACCGAGGCGTTGGGGGTTAACCCGCGCGGCGTCGTGGTCAACGAAGGGCTCAAGAGGAGCGGATTCCGGGGCGTCGTGAACGTGCTCGAGGTCGGAGGGCGGGAGAGCGATGTGAAGAAGAATCAGCAGCAGGGGCAGGGGCAGCAGCAGGGGAAGAAGGGCAAGAAGCAACAAGGCGGCGGTGCAGGTGGTGGTGGTGGTGGAGGTGACAAGGGCAATGCGCAGAAGCGCAAGACGCCTGATGAGGGTGGTGATGGCGCGCAACCTACGGTCAGCAAGAGGCAGGCCAAGAAGTTGCGGTTAGCTCTCAAGGAACAGGAAAAGGAGGCTTCATAGATGCTTGGGTCAAGAACGGAAAGAAAAGAGGAACAGAAGAAAGGGGCGTAAGAATGGTATGGGTAGATATTGGGTTGGGCGGAAGTCATTTACGCTTTATGATACCCCTTAGAAGAGAGCATCATTAAACCTCTGTATACCTCTGTATCAGGATATCGATATTTTCCACAAGTTGATGACGGTGACGCTAGATTCACCAATGTAAAGAGCAGTCATTTATCCCTTACACAGCATAAGAGACGCGTTATGAAATTTGACCGTCTTCTTTCCAATGCAATCGTATATAGGTTTGGGGAAAGGGGTCTAGGTGGGTGCAAGTGTTTTGGTGTTGCCTTTTTGTTTTTCGATGTCTTCAAGAAATGAATTATGTACAACCGCGGGGGGGATATGTGTGTAAGTTGGCTCAACTTCTCCAACTCCCTCTCCATCTTCCCATTACACACGCCACACCATGTGGAAGCTTTCCAGAAAACGAACCTCATCGCACGCGCGCAGCAGGTCAAGACGTGTGGTCGTAATGAGAGTGAAGGGTGGGGTTTGTCTGACGCTGCCTCCTTTTTCCACCTTCCTCGCTCTCTCGTATATACCACCATGCCAAACCGAGACCTCTCCTTCCCCTATTTCACCATTAAAAACCCCTTCCTTTCCAACCAACTTCCCCCTCATTCCAAGAATCGAAAAATCTAGGGTATTTCGTATGCCGTTGCTGAACCACTTTCAAGTCGTCAACGACGTTGCCTAGGTACGTCTTATGCATACGCAGTATATGCAACTCAACCTCCCTCCCTGGCTACCACCTCACAGTCCGATTAAAACCCTTCCACAGCACTTGCATGTCGATCAGAGAGTTCGACGAGTAGTCGGTCCTTAAGCTGGGGGCGTCGCACGAGCCTGGAGCTGGGCAGTCGCCTGCAAGAGATTGCCGAGCTGAAGAGACCTTGTCAATGCAAGGCCGCTGACGGCGACCTGGGGTTGAGCGGGGTTCGCGGCGATCGGAGCGACGGGCGTTGCTGCAGCGGGCTGGTTGGCAGCGCCGTTGCCGTTGAGGCCGCCAAGGTTGACGGAGGCGGACGGCTTGCTGACAGCGGGCGCGTTGCCCACGAGGGGGGCAGCCGGGGGTTGAGGGGCAGCGGGAGCCGGAGCAGGTTCTATCCATGCATTGTCAGCCTATTCTCGAACCTGTCTTAGATCGTTCACTAGTAGAATGCCACTTACGAGCTGCTGCGGGAGGCGGGGTGGCCGCAGGAGCCGCCGCTGGGGGCGGGTTCGATTTCAAGCCAGCGAATGGATCTGTCGGAGGAGGTCCCGGAATGACCAGAGGCGCCTTCGATGCCGCAGGAGCAGCTGGCGGTGCTGCGGGGGCCGCGGGAGCTGCGGGAGCCGGAGCAGCAGGCTGGGCCGCAGGAGGAGCAGCTGGGGGAGCAGCCGGAGGCGGAGGCGGAGCAGCAGCGGGCGGCGTTTGCGTGACCAACTGCGTGATGATCTGTGGAGGCCTATATGATATGTTGGTCAGTGGTCTCATCCCATCATATTGAATAGTCCAGCGTTCGCTAGGTCGAGAAAGCTTACGGAGGAGCCTGCGTAACGAAGACCGTCAACGGCGCAGGTACTGAGGCATTCTGGTAGATCGTCTTCGTGACAGTGACCGGCGGCGGCGCTGGAGGAGCTGGAGGACAAGCGTTGTTCGGCTTATTGCGGTTGCCCTGGTTGTTTCTGCTGCCACCGTTGAGAGCGTCCAAGATGCCGGCGATGAGGTTGCCCTGTCCCGATCCTCCTCCATTCGCTCCCTTGTTCAGAGATCCAGCATTTCCAAGGTTCACCGTCTTCACTTCAACCGCGCCCGCGTTGGCACCCTCTACGTTGACGTTTCCGCTTCCATCGATGTTGATGTTTTGTCTCTTGTCGACAGCCGCGCCCTGCTTTCTCGTCAACCCAAATTCATCACCACCCTCGACGAAGTTGTCCCGCGGTATGTTGAGTGAACGCACCTGAGCGATTGATGTTAGAGTTGCCACGGCGAAGAGTAGACTATGCCTCATCGTGGGCTCGGGGGCGAAAGCTGGAGACCTTCGAGTGTCGCCAGCGTTTCTCGGTTTCGATCTTTTCCACTATTCGTATCCTTCTTTTTCACTATTTGCTTTTTCAAAGAGCGAGTTCAACAGGCCAGCCGTCGGTGAGTTCGTTGGGATCAACCCTAGGATCGAAAAGAGTGTAGTGGTTTGTGGAGTGTTCCGTAAACCTTCGCGATTACGAAAGGAAAGAGTTACGGGCAGACAGACAGCGACCTGCAGAACATGTCCAGAGTTCAATGAGATAAGACGGCCAAGACCCCTCGAGCAGTGAGAGTGATCGAGAGGGTGTGCGGGTACTAAGAAAAGACGAGAGATGTGACCAGAAATGGGTCTGAGGGGGGGTGTGAGGACAAGAGAATGTGAGAGGTGTGAATCTTGGTCAGAGACTGAATGCCGTATTTTCCGTGTCTTTCCCGCCAGGAACAGGCACGCACACACGCAGAGAGTTTGGGTAAGGAGAGCGAGAAGTAAAGGAAAGATGGGACGAAGCACCATCAAACCACAAAAACAGTCGAGCCTTGAGTTGCGGGAGCTGCAAAGATTAATCGAAAAGGGGACCACCGTCGAGAATCACGAATTGGCCCATGTCAATGCCCAGCCATGCACCATCAGATTGGCTCTTCGGCGCACCGGGTGCCAAAATGCTTGCCAATGCTTGGCCATGGCTAGCCGGGGTGGGCTTCGCCGCTTCATGGTGGACGAGCAGCCAGACAGGGCAAAAAGAAGCTGGATGGGGGCCTAGAACTGGTACGATGGACGTCTTGTCGAAGGCGACAAGTCTTCTGATTTGACTGAATCGACTCTCGATGGAGCAAGGGAGACCAGGGTTTCTGTCAGGAACACTGCAGACTCGATCAGTGCGGTTCAGGGCGGCCAAGAAACGCCAGGGGCCCGCTCCCCGCCATGCTGCATGCCCGCCTACGCAGTATGGCTCACCCCATCCATGTCCAACATTGTCGGGTCGGGCTAGGGATCGTGAAAAGGTCGATCGGAGATGGAGGCCGTGTGAAGCAAGGCGTCGTGGAGCCGCTGCAGAAGGGTCCGGGAGGGCGTCGAGAGAGGTTAGAAGCATTCCAGTCATTCCACGGCGCTGGCGAGGAAGAACCCTGGGCTGGGCTTGCTGGGGCTCAAGGGTGTGAGACATGCCCCAGACGAAGACCGTCTGAGACGGGGGGCACAGTGACAGAGCCACCAGAGCCACCCCAAACTCGCGCCAGGGCTCCGAAACTGCGAGAGCGCCAGACCTGCGAGCCACACCCTTCGGCCACTAGCCCAAGTGACAGCCAACGCAAGCCAACGCTAGCTTCTAGAGGGCAACTGCAACGATGAACCGTCGAGACTCGACTTCGACGATGGTCCATCCCATCCAATTGTGTCTGTGTCCGTGATGTGTGACGTGATGCTAGTTTGATGAGGAAGCCATGCGAGGGGCGGACATGATGCGAAAGACCGATGGCGGCTTCAAAATCTCGGTGGCCACGGGTGCCATAGGTATCCCACTTCATGATCCATCCTGGGCCCCCATCCCTCCACTGCCCAGTACACTACGTCTTGGATCTGTACGGATACACCAGCAACGAGGTATCCGTAGATGGGTGAAACAATGTTTCCCACGGGTATGCGGGAAATTCTTTTTGGCTTTCGTTCGATCCCAGCATATCGCCATCAACGACGTTGCCGCTACTGCTGGAACTGCTGCAAACGGCTTCTTTGACTCGTGTTCGTGGTGACGATCGTTGAAAATAGAACCCGCATCGCAATCACAAAAAACTCTCATTTCGTTTCCCCAGACTCTCCAAGGGCCCAGGCGGCTACCGCTGCACGAAATGCATTGCGACTGGTAGGCTTGGGAGAGGTCGTCGGGTCGGGGCCCACGACAAAACAAAAAGGTGTCAGCGCTTCATCGACACTTGGACAGGCGGGACGCACGCATTCACCTTGCCTCGCACCCACGTGATGATCAACAGCGTGGGATGGGCCTTTCAGATGGAGCATCCAGTACAGGTCGATGACAGGCGAGGTGGTCGGCGCCCATCTCTTGCTCTTGCTCTCGCTACGTGGCGAAATAGAGGGGCCAAAGACGAAAAGAAGCGCGGATACGGATGCAGATGCAGTTTTCGTAGGATGCGCGGCATTTGTGGATGACTGATGAGTGATGAGCCCATGGATGTCTTCGTCTCAACTTGCCTTTTTTCCGCATCGTCCCTTCGGACAGTAGGATGAGCCCATCGCCGAGACAGCTTCTGTCGCCAAATACGTTGCGCTTGCGTACGCAGTACAGTAAGGTAGTATCTGTAGACTAGAGCAGGCTCTTTCTCTTGCTGGAAGAAGGGAAAACGGCATTGAGACAACGAGGGTCGTCCCAAGGCGAGGAGAAAATGAACACCTTTGCTATAATCATGAGCTTTTCGTGCCTCAAGTGGCTGGGGCGACATGCGTGCTGAAGCAATGGGTCAAACGAGCGAGAGCCCGGGCGGCACGTTTGATGACATGCAGATAATGTGCGTTCTGGTGCATGCTGCAGGCGATGAACGTGCCACGGGCCAGAAGAAGACCAGGACCGTCATTAGCGGTTGGCGATGGTGATACCGGCCCAGATAATAACACGTTTTGATGAGAAATAATAAAAGACCTCTCTCCGACGTCGTGGGTGAGGTGAGTCTGTGTTGCTTTCCTGCTCGGGAACGGAATAAGGAACTGAGAGATGGCCACCTAGGTATCTCAGGACAATGGTCCCGGAACGGCAGTTGGTGTCGAGACGAGCGCTTCCCGAAGCACCGAGTTCATGTGCAGCAGTCGCAGTGAAGGTTAATGCGACTGTGCACCGACCTGAATGAGGAAGGGGGCCCCAAGACACTGTGATACATGATACCTTAGACAAACGCCCCCTTCCGACCTGTTGCTTCAATAGGATGTTGCGGTTAAGTCCAGGGATCAGCATGTCATGATCGGGAGACGGGGACGCCAGTCTCGTTCGTTTCACTCAATTCAGTGGGTAAGAGAGCCTTACAACGGTCCGAGTGCATGCTGATGTAATTCAGCCCATCCCCTCCTGCACGCAATGTGGCGGCGGCAGCTCCGAACAAGCTTAAAGACGGCGGCTATAGCCCATGGCTAATACGTATGTCTGCATTGTGGCTAGAGAATCTCGGATCTCACTCAGGTAATGTGGCTAGTACCAGTCTCTCGTACCTCCCAACGTGGCTAGAACGTGGCTAGAGACCTACATAGCAACCGGTCCTCGGTGGCCCTGCAAGTCCGATCGATGCCATAGTTCAATGTACCATCATCATACTAATTGGCCTGCATCGGTACACGGGCTCTTTCAAAGCTGAGCCAAAGCAGTGGGCCTACAGAAGTCAATGACGACAGTGTAATCCTTCTTCAACCACCAGTTGAGGCTAAGCAATGTGCAGCTACGATCATCGGGAGATTTTTTTGACGTCGTCTTCCATAGCTTCCGAAGCCCGTGATGGTGATGATAAGTTGGTTTAAGCCAGCTTGCTAAACACTCGCGTTTCTTCACATTTCTCATCCAGGCTCATCTTACAGCACCGGCGACTGTGGCCCCCGTGTGTTTCAACAAATTTCCAAGCGTCTCAGACTCTAGATCGCAGCCACAGAACAACAACAATAACTCGCATTCAAACGACACACAGAGATAGAAGGCAGCCCAAGATGGCGGTTGTATACGTCCTTGACGACTACTATCTAGCCATCACGGCTCTCATTACAGTAGCATACCAATTATTCTTCTTTTCAATAGCCTTTAGCTTCAAGTTTGACAAGCTCACCGGTAAGACCAATCCACACCCGGCCCTTCAAGGCTCATTCGATAAATCCACCAACTCACTCTACAAATGAACAATGAAAATCAAAACTAACATCTCTCACAGACTTTGCCGGCGGCACAAATTTCGTCGTCCTGGCCATAATCACCCTCGCCATCAGCGGCCACAACCATGCGCGCCAAATCGTCGCCTCCATCTTCATCATGCTCTGGGGCGCCCGCCTCTCGGCCTTCCTCCTCTTCCGCATCCTCAAGACGGGCAAGGACGACCGCTTCGATGACAAGCGCGACAAGTTCTTCCCCTTTCTCGGTTTCTGGATCTTCCAGATGATCTGGGTCTGGACCGTCTCCCTGCCCGTTACCGTCCTCAACTCGCCCAACGTCACGCGCTATCCGCAGCACGACTTTGGTACCGGTCGCGACATTGTCGGCGTCATCTTCTTCGTCGTCGGCTTCGTCATGGAGTCGGTAAGCGACGCGCAAAAGTACGTCTTCCGCAGGGACAACCCGAGCCGCGAGGCCATTTGCGACAAGGGCTTCTTCAAGCTCTCGAGGCACCCCAATTATTTCGGCGAAATCATTATTCAGTTCGGTAAGTTCACACTGCCACTCAATGCCAAGTGATACCACCTCACACAATGCCAATCTTCTCCCCCATGCTTTGTCAGCGCAACGAAGTAAATCAAAACCAACTCATGAGAGAGTCCTTGGCTAACACAGCATCCGACGTCTAGGCATCTACATGATCGCCGTCTCGGCAGCCGCCGACGGCTACGTGGGCGGCCAAGCCTTCAAGGCACTCTACGCCACCATTCTCGGCCCCTTCTTCCTGACGCTGCTCCTCATGTTCGTCTCGGGCCTGACTCTCCAGGAGCGTCCCGGCGCCAAGAAGCGCTACGAGAAAAACCAGAACTGGGAGGGCTATAAGCGCTACCTCGAGCGCACCAGCATCCTCATTCCCTTCCCGCCGCAGCTGTACGTCCGCATGCCGACGTTACTCAAGCGCACCATCTTCCTCGAGTTCCCCATGTACGTCTTCGACCCAGCCAAGCACTCCGACGCCGGGGCGCGCGCTGAGGAGGGCCAGCAGCACCAGCATGAGTCCGTTGCCAAGCCCGCGCACGGGAATGGAAGGCCGAGTGGTGAGGAGTCTCTCGTCGGACAGCGTTCGTGAGTTCTGCGAATGCCGAGGAATTAATTTGGGAAGAGAGCAGGCATATTGATGGTTTTTAATTTTCCATGTTTTGACGGCATTACGGCTTAGATGACTCTTTCTCATAGCATTCCAATTTTGGGGGATATCATAGAACCGACTAATACTACCTTCACCACCCCCAAGTTTATTAATTGTCCCAACCAAAGTACCTCTAGTGACCAGACACAAGCAAACATCATTCCCAGCACTCGTCCGACGTGACACACGCCAGTCGTATCGCTCACATCAGTGAACAATGGCCTTCAGCGTCGTCCCGCTCAGCTCACACCGCCCGTCAACCGATACCGCATCTGCCAGCGTGCCTCCGCTCCCTCGCAGGTCCGTCGGCTGATCGAGCGCCTCTTGTTGGTCGCCGTAGTCGGTATACTCTGCTTCCTCGCTGTGGTTCTCCGCGCCTTCGGGGATCGGCACCATGGCGTTCTTAGTCCAGATGTGGACGGCCGTCTTCCAGTCCAAGCCGTCGATGCAGCCGCCCTTTACGGAGACGACGTTCTTATCCTAGGTGGCCACCGAGCATTCAGTCTGCGTTCGTTTTTGGAGCCTGTTTCTGGTGTTACGGAAGGACATACCGGTGTTGCGTGGATTAGTCTGGTTCCGCAGTTGCGGCAAAAGTAACTGTCACATAACTGTCAGTTCATAGATCCCAGATTTCTGTAAGGGAGGGTGTCTACTCACCAGTAGAGCGTAGCGCCGGACGCAGTTGGCCTCCTATTTGCTCATAAGTCAGTAATTCCTATATTTCCTTCACAACTCGCAACTCGTAACTCTCTCACTCTCGCTCTCACTGTCACAACCCCCTCCCACACCTATGACTCGAACGGGTGCTCCTTTCTTCTCTTCCTGCTCTGTATGTATAATACTCACGCGTAGACACCCATCAGATCAGCCTTTGGTAGCTTAAATTTGGGGAAGATTGCAGACGTCCCGAACGCGGAACCCGTTTGCCTTTTACTAGAAACCAAAAACGGCTCAAGTCAGCATGACTGCGGCCACTAATCGGCGAAGGAGAGTATGAGAGTTGTTGAACGTGCCATTCTTCACAATGGCATATATAGAGGCGGAGAGGTTGCGGCAGCGGCGTCTTGAAGGACACGGCTCCGCATTGGCATCGGGCGTCCATCTTGGGTAGGTCGGAGTTGAAAGTTGCGTAGTACAGCTGAGGTACTCCGTAATGCGTGAGCGGGTCAATGGTGATAGCGGCAGTGTGACGTCAGATTGTCCCTTCAAATGCCGAGTGAGATCTCAACTAGAAGATTGGCAATCCTTTCAGGTACCGAGGACGTCTGGTAGGCCGGCTTCCAGTCAAGACTCAAATGGAATAAGAATAGGGAAAAGAGAGTAGATCCAAAGTCCCACGTGTAAGTGTTGTAAGGAGAAACCAATTCCTCAGGATGATGTGTGAGGAGTCAGCAATCAAGTTCGTCCGAAAGGGGAATCCTCCCGTCTTTTATGTACCTAGTGACTCCCCCCCCAAAAACCACATGACACACACAGCTAACGCATGCAAAACGACTACGGCCTATCTACGCAGACACCGATTCCTCTCTAAGAACAACCCGACGTCGGGGTGGGAAATACAACTCAACACGCGTCTCAGCGCGATATCGAAAGCATGCAAGGACACTAATTGCTGCGACTTGCAGCGGTGACCGGGGTTGGGAGGAGGGACGTGAGTCACGGCCGGGGTGGTGTGGGAGAGGGGAGGGGGGAGTGCGGGGCGGGCTGAGGCGGATGGTCGGGGGACGAGACAGGCTTTTGGAGCGAGACTGGCGCGAAGTCACATGGTTAGCGGCCCTGCTTGACCGGGTTTTGTTGCGGAGCTATCCGTATTTCGCGAGATAGATACTCCAAAAGTACTAACATGCCTTCGGCTTCGGGTTAGGTTGAAAGTTGACTCAGAATTTCGGGGTTATATTCGCGGAACAAAAAGCAGTTGAGCGTGTTGGGTTGCAACCGCACATAGGTAGGAGCCGCCTCGATGCTCAACTGTACAATTGACTCTCTTGGGCTCAACGACCAAGGAGTACGCCGGCTCCATTAGATGGATATGGGAGACTTCAGAAAGAAGGAGGAATGCTAAATGTACATTCTGCGTGTAGTACCTCAGAACAGCATTCGTTGTTCAAGACGTCAAAGAGTCAGAAAGTAGATGAACTGCAGAGAGCCACTGCCCGCCTTGCTCCGATTGGCCAATGCCTCGCGAACAGTTCCTTGCACACTGGCGGGACCTTTCCGCGCTGAGTGGATGTCCATTTCGACGTCACATCACTCATCCCAGTCGAACTAAACATTGAACCGCACCGAGCCGGGACAGAAGAAATCAGTTTGCAATGTATCAGGGTCTGATTACCTTTCTATCTCATCTGAGTCATTAGGAGCCCTTCCTTGACCAACGTCTAACGGTCTAGAGCCTCGTCAGCTCGCACGCCCGTGGGTATCTCTCTCTATAACTTTTCCGGGCTCCGAGACGATTTTGAAATCTCCAATCTATCCGTATCATCCAGGGCAGGTCCACCGACGTCGTTGCAAATATCCGTGGTCGAGTATCAGCTGCGACTAGTAGACAACCAAGATGATAGGTCTAGTGGCTCGCCCATGAATAGCGAGGTCAACCCAAATCCCGAATCTCCCCAATAGAAAACCCCCATGGCCGTAAATTCAATCCATCGTATCCCATAGCCCCGTGAATGCTTTGCTGCTGAACAGTCGAATAGTTGGCAGGTCGAATGAAGTCGATGACAAGGCCCAAGCGGTAGATCCGGTTCCCAAAGAAGATCCAGTTCCTCCACAGAGTCTTTGTTCATCGACTTGGCAATGCGCCCACAAGCAAACTTGATTTAGCAAGACAGGCCACGGTCGCGGGTCATGACCTTCTTCTGACGAGGGCCGGCCATTTTCATATTACGGGCTGGGAGGAACGGCTTGTACTTCTTGTCGAAGACACCGCCGGGAACCCACTCCTCCTCGGTGTGGAGACGGCTCCAGATGGCGTTGAGCTTAGTATTGTTCTCAACATCGATGCCAAGGAAGTCGACGCTGTCGCGTCTGTCGGGGGTGATGAGGATGGTGATCATCTTGGGTCCATCGATGAAGAGGAAGATCAGGATGCGGATGATGGCGACAGATAAGTAGCCAATGAGGAGGGCAATGGGCTTGACAACCATCCAAACAGTACCCTTAATGATATCGGCGACAGTCGGGTTCATCGACATCAAGAAGAGAGTGATGAGGATAAGAACCGGAATGCGGACCTCAGGAGACCAAGCAGTAGAATAGTCAATGCTGAACTCAGGGCAATGGGGATGGAAGCGACCGCGCATAATGTGACCGTTCATTTTCACTGCAAATGGTAAGTATTTGTTCAAAGTTAAGGATTTCTTCTGGTTTTAACTTACCAGATATTTTGTGAGTAGTTGACGTGAATGTAAGGTTCTCGCGATGTTCTTTGAGGGGAATGTATGTGATCTCTTTGACGAGAACACAGGAATCTGTGACCTTGTTAGCGACCCCTCATATCCAGGAATGCCACTTTTGTCGTACTAGGGAATGTGGCCTTGACAAGAAATTCCTTCGTCGTCAATCGACCTAAGCAGCGCCTGAAAGTCGCAAGTAGGAGCGGTCGGTATCCTGTAAGGTGAGGATATTGTGTAATATTGCAAGTAGGCAATGCGTACAAGAAGATGATGCTTGAGGAGTAAAGCCGAGGGTCCAAGAGAAGGGGAAGGGCGGGAGGTGGAGTGGGAAGAGGAATCTCTTGGTAGCAGGCGACTGGCTGCTTTGGTGAGAGAAAAAGAAGAAAAAGAAGAGTAGTTGGATTTCCTTCGAAGTGGGCAAGGAAACAAGAAGGTGAGGCCGGCCGGGTCAACTTCAGATGGAAAGACGGCAGGAGCAAACAATAGCACCTACCTTTGGTCTTGGACAGTGAATATCGGGTCTTGCCTCATTCACCTTTTCAGGAGGAGCCTGAGGTATTCATAACAATGGAAATCCCATTCCTAATGACCATAACCCTGACTGTACATTGCCTGATGCCATACTCCCAGTTGCATCCCCAGAACGCCAGGCGCTTCATCCCGTGGTCACTTATTCATTCGACTCTATCTTCGTCTTTCCATCCCATGGACCAAAAGCTGCTCTCCTCTTTCGTCATTCGTGGCTTGGACTTTGAGTGTCAGTAGCCAACAGCCATCACCCTGAAAGCCATATATCCCAGTCTATGCTTGAGTAATACTCAGCAGGGAGCTCAACACTGCGCAGTGCCATCAAAGACTTGCCTTTTCGACCCATTATCCTCCTCGAGCTTCTCAACACACCTCACCACGACGAGGCTGTCCTCCCCCTCCTTACCGACGTTGAGCATCTTCCCAAGCTCAGCACACCACTCGAGCTTTTCCCCATCGCCCCAATCCAGCACCGAAAGCTCGACCTCCAGCCTTCTCAACGCCCTCAGCTTTCGCAGCCCTTCCTCGATCCATTCTGGCCTGGGGTCGGGCCGTGTCGTCTTGGAGCCCAGCCCCATGGCCTGGGCCTCTGCGTTGTTCTTCAGCGCGGAAAAGGGGGCAGTGGGTTCGAATATCCCACCTCCTATCAGGACCTTGAGCCTCAGCCCCCGCAGCCCGAAGGACCAATGCTCACACAACTCAATCCACTCCTTCAGCGCTGGGCCCGTAAAGTCCCGCCCGAGCATCTCGAGCCTCGCCCACCGCATCTCATCCCGCTGCCATGGCCGCAGACCGCGCGTGAAGGCCCGCGCAGCCCAAAGTCCTGAGGAGAACCAGTTGACAAAGACGAACTCGTTCGTGTGGAAGGGGTAGGACCGGCACTCGTTGTAAATTTGCCTATTGGTCTCCAGGAGCGCCGAGGGGATACCAGAGATTGGACGGTTCGGTGATAGCAGCGATGGCTCTTCGGACTTTTGGTCTCTGTCGGAATCGTCCTCTTCTCCTGCAGGTTGGCCGATGGCTTTCACAATTTTCCCTGGTACGGCACAATCCTCAGTTTCCACTCCGGGGGGGTTGACGGGCCTCAAGAAGTACGCACTATGTATTGGATTCGGATACCACGGCGCGAGCTGCGCGTGCTCTACTGGATGTGCCACGTGGACCCAGCCGTATATCTGGAGGCGGACTTCAAGGGGCAGGCCGAGGAGATGCAACTCGTTCTTCGACACATCCATGGCGGCGGTAGTAGTCTCACCTGGGATTGCGAATGTGGTTTGTATTACCGAGGCGAATGAAGCGACGTCCAGTTGGCCATCCGCGGGTTCTTGGACAAGGTGAGAATCGACGAGATCCAGGGTCCAGCAAGTATAAGTGGCTTCAAGCGGGGACCGTGGTTGTCGGGGCCTAGATGGTTCAGTAATCACAGTCGCGAGATGTTGTGATAGTTATCACGGAATCTCAGTGGGCTTTCGGAAAACGATAGATAAGCTTAAACAATCGAAACAAGGCAATGAGCGCGCCTGTACAACATATACTACGACCACCACTGAGTCTCACTCATCGCCCAAACCAGCTACCCAGCAGAGAAACGTCAGGGCTGGGCCGGAGTCCAGCCTTTGGAGCTCCCCAATGGCTCCAGCGACCGTCGTAAGCCAGCCATGTAAAAGAGGGGGAAACCAGGCCCATTGGCCCGCTGGATCAGGATCGGATTCCTTAATGGGCAGAACGAGTGAAGGACAGGTAAGCTGACACTTGCAGCAGTAGCAGTACGCACGCAACGCGAAGAGGAAAGCAACCAACAGCACAAAGGAAAGCCGGGGTGCTACCCCCGATACAGACGAGCCAAGCCAGACCGAGAGCAGACCCAACCCCCCCTGGCCAGGTCTTACATCCAACCTTGGCGAGATGTCAGCCCTACTAACATCCATCCGCGATATACTAATCGAACGCCATGGTTGGTGATCTTACGATACGGAGTGACGGCAAGAGGAGAAAGGCTTGAAGCACATGACTGCGGGGCACTCGACATAATCCATGCTCGCACTCGCTCGCAACTTTTCGTAAGTTCTCCGTTCCAGGGGAAGAAAAGAGAACGGTCGTTCATTAGGTAGCTTCTCCCCGGCCCCTCTTTACTTCCTCTCCTCCTCGGATGACTCCCCCCACTTTCAAGGGATGAACCCGGCCGGCGGCTCCAACCAAAACCAACATACCAACCACAGAATTCAGGCCGATCTTCCGCGAATAACAAACCCTTCCGAGACAACAAGCTTCCACATCGGTCACAACAGAAACCACTGGTGTCGAGATGTTCGGAGAACATAGGGGGAGTTACCTCTTAAACCTCACCGCAGAATCAGTTTCCAGACATCTGTACAGTACGAGAAACTCAAAGCATAGCGCCCTCCCCGCACCGGTTCGTCCGCGCCGCCGTCGCACTGGTGTCCGCCACGTGGAGAAGCCCGTTGCTCAGCTTGACGATGGTGGCATCGTAGTGAGTGTCATGTGCCAGACCTATTAACCTTTTTGCTCGTACTCAGAGCCAAAAAACCTCGCGGTCCGCCCAAGACGCCGAACCTTTCGCCCATATGCTCATACCTACATCCTTCACTAATAGACTGCACGTGTATTATAAGATTGGGTTTCATGCCTCGCGAAGGGGCACTTTTAGCATTAGCTATACTTTGAAAGGGGCTATCCTATCTTTGTTCATCGAAAACGTTCTCAACAACCTCTCCCCTCTCGCCCACTATCCTGAATTACATAGCCAGGAGTGTATGTGTTGGGCGAGCAGCAGCCTAGCAGGTCTCCCAAGGACCCTCCTTTTCCGAATTCTTTCTTCGACTTCATTCGCGTGACGTTAAAACAACAGGAAACCCCACCTCCTCCGGTCAAAATCTCCTCGAATTTCCATTCTCTCATGCTTCGCGTGCAAAACTCCTCGAGCAAAATTAAACGCCCCAAGGCTGTAGAGACCGAGCGAGCCCCCATTCTATAAAACCCATGCTTGGGACCAGTAAAAAAGTCCCACAGGTGGGAAGGATGTATAGTATATACGTCAAGTGACAAAACACGAAAAACAAGGAAGAAAAAAAAGGTAGACCTCTCTTTTGTTGTCATCTTCGTCAACGTCCCAAAACTCGCAGAACACATAAATGCAAGCAAAGCCGCCCCGAGGACAGCAGGGGTATCAAAACTCTCTTCCAGTGATGAAGGAGAGGGTTGTGTGGTGTTGTCGTTTCAAGATTATACACATCTTTTGGGGGGGAAAGTTGGATTCGAAACTTTTCTGGGCCTCAAACCGAGTTTAAGAGAAGTCGTCGTCTCCATTGCTGACCATTCGGTCGACGCGCTGGACCAGCTCCTTGGTCTCCCGAGCAATTTCGAAAGCAATGGGAGGTAGGGTCTGCGTCCACATCCTCCACTCGCGATCGTTGCGCCCGGTGGCACCGACATCTTGGCCGCGGTCAATGTCCATACCACGATCGCTGGCTTCCAAAAGGCGGTCCCGGCAAGCGACAAGTCTGGTAATCATGCTGCCATTGCCAGATGCCTCGGTTTCGCCAATGACCTTGTCGACAACCTCTACGATGCCGTTGATCTCGGATGTAATCTGGTTGATGGCGGCATCGCTTCGGATGGAGCCGACCAGGTTCTGGATGTTTTGAACCAAGATCGCGGTCTGGTCCTCGAGATAGATCTTGAGATCTTCAGCCCGATTGTCCTGTTGTCGCATAGCGTTACCGTAGCCATTGGCTGGCCCGTTCTGGTTCATGCCCGCGAACCCACCCATCCCGTTCATACCGTTCATACCATTGGCGCCCCGGGCTTGGTTGTAGGCGTCCGCAGACTGGCGAGGGGAGTTGATGGGGCTGTAAGCGGAGGAGTCCATACTGGTTCGGCCACCGCCAAGCCCGCGAAAAGGTGCGGGTGCCTGTCCCAATGGCGGCAAAGACTCCTGGATGATCGACTCCTGTCTCGAGGCCGTTCTAGGGGAGAAGAAACCGGTCGAGTCAACGGGAGTGATTGTGCCGTCATCCTCATCCTCGAGTTCGCCAGCGGGCGTGGATCGAATCTTTGCGACTCGGAGGAGATCGACAATAGCGGCAACCAGGTGAGTGGCGGCGGCGTCGAGGAGGGAAACTGGCGTGATGCCTGCTGATGAGGCAAAGTTCTTGGATGTCGTGATGAGGTGGTTGGCCGTCGAAGAGATCTTGCCCTTGAGCTTGGAACGCTGCTGCGCGAGCTCCTCGTTGGTAGCGACACCCTCGTCGATATCCTTAGTAATTCGGCGAACGCTGACAACGACTTGCTTCATAGCGTCAATGACGGTGTCCGGGTTCTCCGCGCGCGCGCGTTGGAGGAGTTCGTCGATGGCGATCTGGAATTTGGTGACGTGGACATCCTTAACTGCGCCTCCATCCTGTGCAAATCCCTTTTCTCTAATGTACTTTGAGGCATCTTGCTCGACGGTTAGTCCCAGTGAAGAGGCACGCATGCTGCGAAGTTGTGTCTTTGTTCGTGCGTAGCGATTGCGCCAGTCGCGAACCTCTGCTTCCAGCTGCTCGATTGTCTTCTCCAGCTCCTCCTGCTTCTGCCAAGTTGAACCGCTCTGTTGTGAAAGCATCTTCATTTCGCGGAGGAATTCCCGAGCCTCGCGTCGAGCCTCTTCCGTAACCTGTTGCTGCTCCTGTAGAGATTGGCGAAGTTGCTGGTTTTCCATTTGCAGCTCCCTATCTGCATTGCCAGAGTTGGCTGCACCTGCAGCCGCACTAGACAAGCGCAACTCATCCATCTGGTCTCTCAATTGCCGAGATTCGTTAGCGTGTTCGTCCCGCATGCGATCCAGCTCCTGCTTCAACGACGAGTTAAGATCTTGAGCCTCGGCGAGCTTGTTCTCCAGGCCAAGACGCAGGTCGCTAAATTCCTTCTTCTCCATATTCGCGGCTGTTGACCGTGATCTTTCTCCATCCAGAACGCTGTTCAATTCGTCGTCCTTCTTCTTCATGGCATCCTCCATAACGTCAAGCTTTTCCCGCAGATCGCGCACTTGAGTCTGGTATTCGTCCAAAAGCTTCTTGTCGGCCTGTCATAGTTGTTAATGTCTCCACTCGATACGAGAATATTTTGAGTAAAGATCACCTCTGATGCTACCGCGCTCCGCTCCGTGACTTCGCTTCTCTTGCTACGATTAGTCGCGGTTCGTTCGAGGCCGAAAGCTTCCTCGTCTTCGTTCGGGCTGCCATCGTCGTCTTCTTCCACCATTGTACTTTTATTCGGCACGATTGTATTGCTCTGAAATTGTTTTTGCATCGGCCGGTTGTAGTCGCCATTCGGAGGCATACCAGGTGATGGAGGCACTCCGTAAGGGTCGGGCGGTGGTGGTCCCCCTCTCATAGAGCTCGCGTCTGAGGGCCGCCTCATCCGACTTTGACTCCTGGGATAGCCATTCCCGTTGACTGTCGCCTGCGAGCGGACCGATACGGGGCTACCCACTCTAGGGATGTCTCCAGCGGCAAAGCGGGGAAACCTCCTCTCCAGTTCGCAAAAGACGTCAGTTGCAAGATCACGAAAGCGCGGGGGCCCGAGGGATGACAGTTTTTGCCTGGCCTGGTTGCGTTTGGGATGGAAGTTGGATTCGGGCATCAGGTAAGGGGGTGGCCCCTGACCGCCAGGACCCGAAGGTCGGCGACCGAGGGATTGTCTCCGCAAAAGTTCGTCAAAGACATCGGTACTGAGTTCGAGAAACTGGACAGACGATAGGCGCAACAGCTTGTCGCGGGCCTTATTCGGGGGTGTTGGTTTCCCGCCTGAACCGCCATTTAGGTAGTTTTTCAAAGCGACGTAATGCTCGCCCAGTATGCCCTCGGCTTGCTCCTCGCGGATACTTCGTCCGCTCTCGCTCCTCGCATACATATTGGTGCCATTGCTGGATCGGCCGACAGAGGGCGGCGGTGAGGGACCGCCGGCGCTCCGGGGACCGGGGGGGAAATTGCCATTCATGGCTCCGTTGGAGCCTCCTGAATTTGGGGGTGATACGATGTTGCCGCGGTTTTTTGCGTACGGGTCGTCGTTGATGTTCGGGTATTTGCCAACAGACCACTCGCTTCCACCTAGAGAGACAGGTGAGAGAGGCGCATTGCGACCATTCATGGTAGACCTGGGCAAGTTTTGAGGGGGAGTATGTTCGCGCGTAGATGAGCGGCAGGCTGTCGAAAGAACAGAGACGCGGCGCAGCGAACAAAGGGAGTATCGAAATCGAGAAGGAGGCCTAGGTCGAGGTCGAGTTCGAGGGTCGGGTCTTTCAATTCGGTCGGGGATAGTAGCAGCTGAACGGGTTTTCTTCTCCTCCTTCGTACTACACACTCGCCTGACGTGTGGGACAGAATGCTAATCCAATCAGGTATACGCTCGTACCCAAAACCAAGGCGGAAACCCAAAAGCCAACCTAAATACGTATTGTCGCAGAACCTTTCTCTCGCTTTCTTTATTTGGAGTATGCCGGTTAGAGGTTGGGCGGGTGTGCGAACAGGACTGCGTGCGGTTCAGGTTCAGGTTCAAGAGATGGGGTGGTGAATAAAGAAAGTATTGGAGACGGTCGAGGAATGTGTCGCAGGCTGGTAGTGAGATATTGCGGTAGAGGGGTGGGAAAGGAAGAAAGGGGTTCTTGTTTCTTCCAATCCGTTGTCTTTCAAGCGTCAATGTACGGACAGGCGGCGAATGCGACACGGCATGGCAGGGCGGGAGGATGAAATGTCGTGTCAAAGGGGGATATTCTGACGGTTGTGGATGCAGAGAAAAAGCAAATGCCGCAGAAAAGACGTGGGACAAGATGCAAAGGGCGGCTAGGTGCAGTTGCAGTTGTGGTTGCGGTTGCAGCAGAGACAAAGCGCAAGGCGAATTAGAATAAGGTATCGGTAAGGTATGGTAAGGTAGTGTGGGAAGAAAGGTTGAAAGAGCAAATGGCGACCTTGAAAGTCGAGCAGAAACTCGAGAGCAACGCAAAACAGAGCGCATGCAGCAAGGCAAACGACGTACGGATAGAGAAGCAGAACAAGAGCAGAATCCGCGACGGAGGTGGTGAAGCATGAAACGTCGAGGTGACTGGCTGGGATGCCTCGACCAATGGAACCAATCGATGAAGCGGAGGGAGGAGCTGCTGGGGCCCTGCCGCCCTTGGGGTTGGGTGCAAAAAAAGGGGCGTGGATGGGCGAGTCCAGTGGATTTTGGGGAATGCACTTGGGGGGGAGGGGGGGGGGGGACTTGGGAGGATCTGGGCCACGAACTACGTTGTGTGGTGTACTTTTGT
The DNA here is from genome assembly GCF_030869305.1 of Colletotrichum tamarilloi. Lineage (NCBI taxonomy): Eukaryota > Fungi > Ascomycota > Sordariomycetes > Glomerellales > Glomerellaceae > Colletotrichum > Colletotrichum tamarilloi. Next base: position 49,262 of record NW_026849504.1, on the reverse strand, counting down.
GGTGTGGTTGCTATGGAAAGATACAAGTAGACAAGTAGAGGACCCGCGAGTCGCTTAGGTACCTACCTTATCATAGGTAGCGGGTAGGTAGGAACCTTTAATGGACTGAACGCACTGATAATGGTTGTGGGCAACATTTGCAGTGGTAATGGACTGCTCTGGGCGCTAGAGCTTGTCCTTACCTTAGCGCTGTCCGCTGTTGCTGGAGGGAACCTACCTCAAGTACCTTACTCCGTACTGTAAAAGGGAAGGACTTGCTAGAAGATACAAGTTACAACCACCCAAGTATCTCGAGGAGGAAGAGGGAGGAACGCACGCACGGCAACCTTAGTGGAAGGGGGAAGGGCGCCGCTGCCGGGAAGGGGCAAGGGGGGTGGAGGAGGGGAAATGACGCTGGAGAACACAGCCCGCCGTTGTCATGTCTTGTCCCTCTTGTAGATATGTACCCTTGGGTGCATCAGACACCCCATCATGGCTGGAGAATGCATCGCGTGGTACTTGCGAAATTGCCCATGATGATATTGCGACTCTCCACCGTGGTTGTGCGATGATCAATCTCTTTTGGGTCACCTCCGGGGATCATGTTGGGGGCCACTTGCCCCAATGTCCATGTTCATACTTCATCGCCCACCAGCAATGATGACTTTTTCTGGACGATCCACGCATAATGGTGGTGATAGTACCGAGTTAGGGGCTTTTTTACCGGTAGATGAGTCCGTACGTTATCACACCGTCCAACTATTCGTCCGTGGCCCAAAGCGTACGTACAACCACAGCTACTGATGCGATACCTTCGAAATGGCAGCGTCCCAGCGGATGGAGGGAGCCAGCTCAGACCATCCCAAGCACCAAACACTTGTTTCTTCTTCCCCGTTGGAGGGAGAGACAGGAGCTCAAAGTTATCCCCGTTGTCGGGCCTCATCCTCAAAGACCAACCCAAAGACCAACCCAAAGTTGCACAAGTGACTCAAGTCGAGGTTAGATAAGGCAAGTGCCGTTACATGGACGGGCAGCTCCCACAAAGCCAGAGATCGGTCAAAACAAGCTAACCCTGGTGGATACCGGAAGAGAGAAGCCTATCGCCATGGGCTAAAAGTCTCGTCCTACATGTTCATTTCCAGCTTGGAATGCCCGCGCCGCAGGTCCCTCCGAGTCCCCATCCATCCCCGGTCCAGCTGAATCTCTACAAGACTGAACTGGACTGGTTAACGTTGCTGGCAGATCGGTGTCCGGCCTGATTGGAAAAGGTCTGCAAAGGGGATAAGACACAATGGTCTTTTGCACGAGACAAATTCAAAGACACGGCACGATTCAAGACATACAGATGAATGTGCGGATATTCTACCTTGGACCCTGACTAACAAGGACTAAACGAGAAATATCCGAATGCCTCCTACTGATAATTATAGAGACGCAGAATCCTGATTCCCATCATCAAGATTGCCCCAACCTTGCTGCGCCATCAGCGTCTTGATGGGTAACTTGGTAAGTGGATTTCACTACCACATTACGCGGGTATTGGCAAGCACAGAATCAGGGTCAGGAACGGTTCATCACTGATGATACTTATACCCATTATTACACAGTATTTCGTAGGGAATTACCATACAGACTGGAGAGTAAACTGAGCTTTTGGAGGTAACCACTGCAACTTTGACGTTGTACGTACCGTCCCGGTAGACCGCGAATGATTCGCGGGTTCATCCACAAATCCTACCTAGAACCGCCCATTCGGCAGCGGCAAGGAAGTGCTCCTTTCTCTCTTGCCTGTCACTGGCAATTGCTGTTATTGCCGAAAAACAGTCTGCAGTCCATGGCTCCTCCCACGTCTCTCAGCTGAAAGATACATTGAATACTGCATTGAGAGACATGTACCTCAAATGGCCCTATCCTCTTCTACCTACCTACATCATCATCATTATCACATTGATTCCGTCAATCCATCGGCACATCCATCCCGTCCGCCTCACGTCGACATCCTCCTTCTCTTTGTTGCGGATAATGGACTTTCAGGAACCGGCCCTCATTCATGCAACCCTGCAGGCCCAGATCTCCAGGGCCAATGCAGCCTCCATCACCCCTGAGCAACTGTTCTACCCATGCCGTGATGGCGCGGCCTTTCCACTACCCATTGGTTCATCACACCTGGCGCGCGCTAGCAGCAAAATTCAAAGGTGGATTTGCTCCAGGGCCCGGCCTGTCACTCGACGGTGGCAGTGTCTGTGGGAAATGGGATAAGAATTGGAGACCGCGACAAGGGCCTCACTGAGCTTTGGGCATGGGCATATCCGGACAAGAGACGTGCCTTGCGGCTTGCCCTCCCTTCCTTCCCCTGCCCTTACTGACATGGATAGATTTTAAGCATGGTGGAGATGCGATTTGCTTGCATCCTTGCACAAGGGGGTGCCGGGTCCAGCTCGACAGTCGCCTACCTTTTCGAGACGAGTCCTTTCTAAGCCGCGGGATGCTGGCAGGCTGGCTGGCGAGCGCGGCAGGACGAGGCATTAGCTTTGCCTCTGCAGCCCCTTGACGAGCTGTCACCGTTGCTTGTTGTCCGTCTCTGCCCTTCAGATTCCGCCCTACGCTGTTATCCGTACGCATGCGGACGTCTCTGACAACCCCAGACTCTTGGCTCAGCCTTTACCAGCTTCTGTGGCCAGACAATCGGGAGACTCTGAGGCAAGCAAGTTGCAAAGCCATGAATCACAACGGAAGAATGCATGTTCAGGAACAGTTCCATCGCGACAACATGCCGTTGCTTGGTGCTCGCTGATGAGCGCTCTCCCATACTTCCAGAACGGGATGTGCCTTGTACGCGTTCCGTTCAGCCGCCGCTACCTCTCTCCCCATACCTGGTTCTTCTGCCCGGACAACCGGTGCGTAAACCTCGCCGGCCCCCATGCAACGTTTTATTGCGCCTAAGATTACATCTCATCTTGCCCGCCCTGCACTTCCTACTTTGGTTCGACAAACACTCTGCTCACCAGAGTCTCGACTGGTCTAGTTCTCTTGGAATCACAAAGAGGGATCCATTCCTCTACTCTATGGATCCAGATCCCCAATCTGGCACCCATCTCGAAGGCGTCTGCCTCCACTCTTAGGCCAGCTGCCCAGCACCGTTACCGCGCCGCGATCATCCTGCCATCAGTGCTTTCCAGCGCACGCGTGCTCACGGCGACATTTGAATACACACCCTAATTCGGTACCGGTAGCATCTTGTGCTCACTCTCCCGAGCCAGGCGCTCCGGGGTGGGAGAGACCCGGCCACGAGGTGAGGCTCAAAGAGGGACATGTGACATTGCAAGGTACCTTCAGACCGCATAAACCCCTCCCGTTGCCCGACCCGACCACCCTGAGGGCCTGAGACGGGAATGAAGCTTGGCCATGCCATCGCACATTCGACGGGCTGAGATGGCCTCGCCGGGTGTTCGCTGAGTTACACGAGGATTCGCGGATACGATCTTTACGGTACGCGGGCTCGCGTACGCGACCCCCACCGCTCCAAGACTTCCTAGCCCTGGGCTGTCCGGTTCATCCGCCTGCAATCTACGGATACAGGCTTTGCCAGTTCCCCATGACGACGCGGCCTGGACAGCCTTCTTGGAGTGTGGAATCTGGTGACACCGGAGAACAAATTCTGTTTGGGGCACAGAGTTATCCTCGTTATGACAATGCTATTGTGCGCGCAACTCAGTGCGCCGCGGCGACAGTCTGCTGCCGTCTAGCCGGAGGATATTCCGGTTACTGTGCTACGCGCAGTGACGCAAGCTGATGAGAAGGTCACTAAAGTCCGGTTCATCACTGAGCGTTAGCAATAGTGCAGCGTATTATTGCCAGGAGGCCACCCCGAAAAGCTTCTAGAAGGCCGTGTGTTCAACGCAACCTCACGGTCCGTGGCATAATAGTCTATTGAATCACACAGATCTCCCGGGCCACCACATATCCCGAACACACACTAACTACGGGATAGTCAAGCCCCCCAGAGTTGGAAGGGCTGCAGGGCCGCCGTTGGAACTTGAAGATATGGGAGGGATCGAGCCCCGGTCACGTTCCAGCGAAAGCACACACACACACCCACACCCACATCACCATGACGGGTTAACTCGAAGCTTCGTAAAACTTGCCTCGACTAAGGCTAGCTCCGAAACGCCGCATCGATAGCTTAAAGGGACACCAACGACGGTCCAACGGTAACGGCATGCGGGCGTTTGATTGAACTCTCGCGCTTTTGGGGGTCCCAGTCGTAGTCTACAGGTCCTCTGCGCGACTGTTGGCACAATAAAAGGCAAAGGCAAGTTCGGCACAGCTTATTCGCTCCATAATCAGGATTCAGGGATCGTTTTGCTTGTCTTTGGGGAAGTGTTGTCATTAATTCGTAGTTTGTCAGTGTGTTGAGGGTATCTTATCCCGAACCTGAAGCTCCCTTCCCGGCTGGAGATTCTCCAGTCTCCCTTTCTCATGATTCGCACCTTTGACACGGCCAAGTGAGTTTGCCCGGCTTAAACTTCGCTAGCGGAGCCGCATCTTCCAAGATTCTCTCGCCGCCTCTGTTCTTCGAGCTCGGCTATGGCTTCCGTTCCACGCTGGAACGCGAGAACGATATGCTCAGTTCCCACGTCTAACTCGTCAATGACTGCCATATACCTTGTTCGTCTGATGAGGGTATTGGCATGTCAGGTCTAGTTTATATATAGAACCGCAAGCTCTATTTCCCTTTCTCCCGAGCTGCTTCCCATTTTGGAGCTCAAGTGCCCAGGGCTCGCATGGTACATCCTTTTGCCGTGTGATGAAGAGGCCGCCTGGGAAACCGTGTCGATCGATACCGAAGAGCCGCAACCGCAAGCTTCTCGCGTGCATTAAACCATGACTTTCCGGAGATCTCGTCCGTGCGTCGGGATCGGGATCGTGATCTTGATGGGCGTAGCCGCACCCGCTCTCATATAGAATCCCGGTGGCGTGCGGGAAGTGTTTCCGAGCCTCCGTACGCCGTTCGTACCGGACAAATAACGCCGTCGACTTTGTAGGTACTGTAGCATCTCCTTCTATCCGCATCCCGCCATCTTGAGTTTCTTGAGTTGTTGAGTCGAAAGTTACTCGTCGCTGCGGGACGCATCTCGGTCCCCCGGCTCTCAAGCGGATGGGGGAAACACACGCCACCGAAAGGTTCCGCCCTTTTCCAGCTCTCTCTCAGAACCAAGCAAGAGTCCATACAGCAGGCAAGTGAGGCCACCGATCCTGCCACGCAGCCAAGATATCCGGGACCCTCTCATCAAAGCTCGCCCTGCCCGCCGCGCTCCCGCCATCAAACGCCGCCGCCCCGACAGCCTCGCGCTCCTCGGTCGCCGCGGCATTCAACGCGTTCGCCAGATCCAGAATCGCGCGCCCGCCGACGCTGGCCTCCTCGTGGTTATCCTTGATATCGACATTGATCACGTGGACGGGCCTGTTCAGCGGACTCCCGCGGTTCATGAGGTCGTCGATCACGGCGTCCCAGCAGCGCTCCTCGCAGGTGATGACGACGTCGACGACGCCGCCCTCGACGCCGACGCTGCCGCGGTCTTCGGCGTGGGTGAGGCGCGGCATGCCGACCTGCCAGTCCTGCCAGCGTTCGGGCCCCCACTTGACGTGGCGGTTGCGGTCGACCATGTTGAGGACGCCGTTCGCGCGGTAGAGGCGCGTGTCTTTTGACTCGAGCTCTTTGAAGATGGAGTCGTACGAGGTCTTGTTGAATTGGTAGACGTTTGGCTGGGTGATCGAGGGGCCGGGGAGGCGGACGAGGGAGCCTGTGCCGAAGGAGATTACGGGGTAGTTTGCTTGGGCGAGGCGGAGGTGGGAGACCATTGATCTGTTTGATAGAGGGGTGGTCAGTATGTGTTTTCCTCGACTTTGGGCCATGGACACGATGCGAGGATGCGGGCAGTTCCGTAATGACGTTAAAGGGAAGCTCGAATATGCTCTCGCGTGATAAACAATCGGGCCAGGGGACTTGATTGTATCGTACCTATTTTGGTTACTCGCGCACACCGTACAGAACTTGAGCTTGAAGTCGCTTGAAGAAGCAGCAGCAGCCGCAGCATCGCCGCCATTCGCAGGAGGTGCCGTCGAGTTCGCTCCAGCATTTGCGGCTGCTGCGGCGCCGGTGGTGCCATTCGCGACCTCCATGACTCTCGTGGTGATCGATGGGTTTTTGTTTGTGTATGGGTTACTGCGTATGTATGCCGACAGAAAGTGACGATGTTGGGTGGGGCGGGACAAGCAAGCTCGACAGGTACGGCACGGAGTATAGGTATGTATGGAAGCACGGCGCGGGAGCTCCACGAAGGTAGGAAGTGGATATCAATGGGCGCGCGCGACAGGAAGCAGTCAAAATGGATGGATGATTATGGGAAAAAAATGGGGCCGTCAAGAAGGTCACCAATGGCGGGAACAGGCAGAATAATGTTTAGGTCAGCAAGAGAAAGAAAAATAAAAATCAGCGGGTCGGTTACAGAGAGGGAGGGAAAAGTCGAATCGCCGGTGGTCGTCGCTTCCAGTCGTAGAGGTCGTAGCGAAGAAATCTGATCTGTGTCTCCGAATTAGCCAAATATTCAGGAGACCATGTTTTTAGATGCTCGTAGGCATTAAAGAGGTTTGAGCGCGATTTTTCAGACAAAGCGTATAAGGTAATAAAGTGTCTCAACATGGGGAATTTAGACAGCTCCAATAAAAAGAATCTCATCATGGAAAAGCTCGAAAGAGGACGACCAGTGTTTTCTCTGGCTCGTCGCGAGTCTGTTTGTTTCTTACCTTTTGGGGGTGACTTGATCTGCTTCGATCAATGTGCTTCTCTGTGTTCCAACTGTGCCTTCCTGAGAAAGTGTTCGGGAGTGTTGACAGAGTTCTATCTAATCCTCCAGCGATGTCCTGTTGTGGGCTGTTGGAAAGCTCCGAGTTCGACGCTGAAATTTGTTGACGGTTGCAAAGATGGAAGAGCCTCAATGACGTTCTTTTTGAGTGAAGAATTGGACAGCTCGCTTTCGGCTGAATGTCGGGCCTTGAAGGCACCCCAGGGCAGGGCGTGACGAGGGCGCCATCGGATTTATGGCCTCAGGCCTTAGGTTCGCGAACCTGACAATGGCACCTTTTGCCTGAGGCTCACTTGGTTCCGTACACTCACAGCCAAAATGACCCATCTCACGTGGCTGTTTGCGATAAACCAACATAATTGGCTCTTAGGCGCTCACATACTCTGAAACAGACGACACCTTGGAGGGCACCAATCAAGACAACTCTAACATTCCCAATTGCAGCTGCCGTGCACGGCGTACATTGTCCAGAAATAGAACAGCCAATGAGTACAGAGACATCTGATGGCGTGGGACGCTCAGCCAGAGAGGAACCAGCCTCCAAAGACTCTGAGAACGGCATTAATTCGAGCCAACTGCTGGTTCTCGAACGGACGAACAAATGTCATATGTGCACATAGTTGAAAGTCGTTGCCAGTATTTGGGTACAGCGATCGTGTGCGAGATGGGGGCCCTTGACCGTTTCGTCCAGTCCTTGAAGGATCCATGGGCTAGACCTTCTCCCGGGGGATTGCAGTCGGCCCATCAACTATGTGTTGCGGCGCTACTCCGTACCCCTGGGAGGGCTGCCGTAGGGAAGCAGTAGAACTGGATCTGATCATCGGAGGAATATCTGTCTCTCGGGGTTGGCGGGTGGCCTGTGATTCCGTCCGTTCTGAATGTTTTGCTGCGCCCAGCCCAATGCAGCGCTCGCAACTTCCCGCTTCGCCCTAGGCCCAGTCGGGCTGTGCATTATTACTTACGGATACCTTATTCCACTGCAGGGTCGCTTGCGTAGCCTGAGGTGCTGGTTGGTCTCTAGATGTAGGTACCTATGCGTTGACGTACGGTGTCGATGAACCAAGCCCGCCGGCAGGCCGTCCAACAGCAGTTGTTGGCGGCACTCCGACAAAGGACGGGATTCGCTGGCGAATGCAGGCGACGACTGCTTACTGCCTTACACTTTTCCCGCCCTTCTCTGACCACGACAGTTCCATTGTGCTATTGGCAGTGTCGATGACCGCTGTTTCACACGTGGCCGCTGGCAGCGCAAGATGCAGCCGCTGCAAGTTGCAACAAAGTCGTGTCGGGATGTATCCTGCACGGGAGCCCGCCGATCAGCGCTCGAGTTTCGCAACCTCTGAGTACCTTGTTATTAAAGAAAGTTAATTCTTTTTAAGTTATAAGTATAAGAATATAGTTTTAATAAAATAGTATAGTACTTACTTAGTACTTAAATTAAAATACTTTTTAAACTTATTATAAAAAAATAATAATTATATTACTAACTACTTATTATTAAAGTCTATAAGTAGTATTATAGCTTTAATTATAATAGTTTTACTTATAATAAGTAAAAAGTCTAATTATAAGTCCTTTAAAAGCCTCTCCTTAAGAGCTATAAAAGCCTTTAAGTTAAGTTAAAATACTTACTAAAATATTAATAACTAAACTAACCTTATAATAATAACTTTAATAAAAAACTTAGTAAATAATATTAAAAACCTTATTAATATTAAATATAATTTATAAAGTATAATAACATAGCTATAAAATATTATTAATATATCCTATATTAAAAAGGGTATTATTAATATTAATAAAATAAATAGGGCCGTATTAATATAATACCTTAGCTTCTTTTTATAATTTAAAAATAATTACTTTAAATAGTATTAAAAGTCTATTAAAAAGTTTTTTTAAATACTTTAGTATATTTATTACTATTTTTATAATAATAAGACTTTTAGTATTTATATATAAAAATAAGTTACTTATTTCTAAATAGTAATACTAACTTATTAATAAGCTATTGAAATTGCGATTTTAGCGATCCCTTAATAAGGGAGAGGGTAAAATAGAAGAAAGGATAGGTAATTTATAAAAAGGGTTGAGGTTAAATAGTGCGGAATTCGAGGGTAGGGTAGCGTCTACATGTACTGTGGTAATCCTCTAGTAATATAAAACGATGGAGTTAAATAGTGGAGTTTCGTAACCTCGCCCTATCCGTAGGCCCGTAGGGGCATTCTCATCCACCCTGGTGACTGAAGTTGATACCGCAATTTCGACTGAAGCCCATCCGTCGGCTTGTGGGTTGCCCCACGGTTGGCACTGATGATCGGGAGATGCAGCTAACGAGATAGCGCATGGCTAAGCACAAGATGGCTGTTTGTGCTTCAGGCTGTCCGTTCACTGGAGATTTCCCAGATCTAGCACCCGGCACCATCGTATAGAGGTTTTGAGCATTAAAGTCCAAGTTAGCGAACGCGAAGGAGAAGAGCGTGACGCGGTGCTGGTTATCAATCTTGTGTTGACGTTCTCTGCCCTAGCTAGGTCTGTTCGCGACTTCGCTCAACAATCATGGGATGAGAGAGCGATCAACCCACTCTCAGTCAGTCCAGGCCCCCAGCAGGTGTACTCAAAGATTCCCGCTGTTACGGTTCGGACTAAAAAGCGAGACTCATGTCAGTGGACGACCGCTTCTGGATACTTTGTGATTTGCGCCGGGGACGTCCTCGCTAATCAGCTGTGGGCCGGGCTGCTGTCTGACCTTGGTGCGACCTGAACAGGAATCTACGCCGGCCTATGCTGGAGCACCCAATATTGGTTTCCTTGATGACAGCCCGGCCAAAGACCAAGAATAGCATCTGGCACCGCTTTTGCCTTGTTTGAAGCCTTCTTCCTTCTGTATCTGGTGAAGATTCTAGGCCGTTGCCACGGAGAAAGAGTGGGCGAAAATCAGAGTGTCTAGAAAGAGGATTCCAATTTACATGCCCCCAGCATTCGCCCTTCAGACAAAACGGACGACCCCCTGTTTGCTGCCTGCTCGTCCGTTCCGTGTAGGCCGGAATAAACGGTGGGTACCATGGGTAAGTCGGGCCGGAGGTGGTAGCAGTTCTTTGCCCAGATTCTTGCTGGACAAGACCGGAGATCACGGGCGGCTCTGGGAGAATAAAGTTTGAGCTGAAAACGAGACTTTCTAAAGGGGAAGTAGGCATCCTATAGTCCATACCCAAGGTGCGGACGGACGGCCATCATAGTGTCAGGTTTGCCTAATGAAGGGTGTGAGACTGAACAACGGACGGTCGAGTCAATTGGGTATTTGCGGGCGGAACATGAAGCAGAGCGAAGCAGCGGCACACGGCCACGCGGGGAAGAGGTCTGCTTCAGCGTCCCGTCCTTGGTGTGCGCGTCCACCGGTACAGTCAGGCTCTTTAGGTTGTAACCGCACCGGCGGCGAACGCGTAGGCACAGTCATCGACAGGGAAGACGATGTGAGGCTCCCGAAGGGATCCCCTTGAGATGATGGCACCGTTGTGGGAAAAAGGGGTGGGGGAAAGAACTGTGAAGTGCGTAATGAGTATCTGCTTCGTCGCTCCCTGATATTAGGGCCGTTGGAAGCTAGAGCACGACGGGTATATCGAAGCCACCCCGACTGCAAGACAGATGCGGATAACTGCGGGAAGATGAGAACCCGTCTGTGGGCTGGAGCAACGACACTGCAAGCAGAGATGAGCAGCAGTCAAGTGAGGAACATGAGGCAGTACACACCAAGGTAGGTAACTACCTCGCCTGCAGTCCCACTGACAGCTCAATGTACCTTGAGTTCTGCGCGGCGGAGGAGGGCGTATTCGTACACAGGCGGGGGACATCAAGCCCCCGTGCCCTGCCCGCGCAGGCGAACAACTGAGAGCGCTTGTGTAGACGACAGAGGAGAGAGAGAGGAGCAGTGGCAGACGTACTTGAGATTTGAGGTTGCCCTGGGGCGTGTTGAAGTTGGTGGTCTTGGCGTTACCATGTTGAACCGGACGGACCCCTGCAAAGCAGCTGCACAGCATCTGGAGACATGGAGCTGTTACTGTTTTTCTGACAAGTCTCCAGAACATGATATCCACGAGGGCGTGTAGGACGACGGAGGTGCCTTTCTAGTTCAGATCTGACGTTGGCAACCGCAGTGTGCTGCATATATACGAAATGTGACTTGTAGGGTGGTAGGTATCCGCAATAGAGAAGAAAGGAGGCAAAGAGCATCCCTTCCACACCGGATACGGGTAGAGATCCAGCCAGTTGACGCCGGCCGATTGCAGAGGATGGGAAAGAGACACCGATTGTTGGCGCTGACTCGATTTGGAGCCGAGTTGGGGCTTCTCTCATTATGGCACTGGCATCTGCTGGCTGCTGTGTTGGAGTTTCTTTGAGAGTTCGCCGCCATAATTAATATCGATCCGGATTCAGCCCCCCGCTCTCTCCCACTCTCGCATCTGGGCTAGGTATGCCTTCCAATGCCTGACGCACTCCTGGATCCTGCGCTGTCGTTGCTCTTGTTCCCGCCTGCTGCTGTCAATCGTTTATTGCTGTAGCATTTCCTTCCACTACCTATTTGATCTTACTAGAAGAAAGTCATCAGCCTCTTCCTCTCTCTTAGGGTTCTCCCAAGAGTCCTAATCCATACTCCCCTCTCCTTCTCCTTCTCTACCGCTCTCGGCCTCTTACTCACGCCCGTTTGTTGTGCTGGCCTTTGTCTCCTCCCCTCCCATCAATTCCCCCCTCCTTCTCTGCCCCCACCCTCTCTACCTTAGGTATTCACATCAACCACCCCTCACCCCCCTTCCCGCCAGGTCCAACTGCACACAGCCAGTAGGATCACTGCGCGACGCGCTTAGAAGCAGCAAGGTGCAGTCCCAGTGCGTTGGAGGTTGATGGTCAATGGTCGATGCCCACTGTCTGTTCTTCGTCCCTCGCTCTCCAAGACCGAAACTCAAAAAGTAGCTGGAGTTAGTGGAAGGGGTAAGTGGTCCGCTCACAGGTCCTGATGCCAACGTTGGAAAAAAAGACTCTGGTGTTGCTTGGGCTTGGCCGTACTCCGTACTCCCCATAAGGTGCTCGCTCACTGACCCAGTTGGTCCTACCAGAAGAAACCCTACGAAAACCAAGTATCCATCCACAGCTGTGGTACTTGGAGATCGTGTCATTGCTCGACGGCCACTAGAGGTAGTTGGGTACATATCTCCGTACCTCGAGGTACCACGGGAATTAGTCGCACCTTCAGTCCAGCGTGGGTCAGCCCAGAGTCCAGAATCCAGAAGTCCAAGAGTCCAGTCAAATCTGTGCTCACTGCTGCATCGTCTGGTGCGAGCAAAGGACGCAAAGGCACGGCCACTTCTACCTGAGCTCTCTGCTCTCTCTGCTCTCTCTCTCTCTGGATGCGTCGTGGGCTCTGTTGTCTGTTGTCTGCTGACTGAGGAGGTGTTTGCTTGTTGTCTGCATCATTGTAGGTACCTTCCCTGTTGCCTACTACCAGACGACGGGACTTTCTTTTCGAGTACCTTTACCTCGTGCACCATATCGCAATATACCTCTTATTTTTATTTTTCTCTCCCCTACTGCTGGCACCTCACCTCGCAAACCCACCACCACCACCACCACCTAACCTGCGCGGCACCAGCAAAGAAGCGACGGGGACACTCTCTTTCTTCGCAGCGCAGCGGCTGCCCAGCACCAAAGAAGCAGAGCAGCCAGAACGGCGCCAGCGACCTGAACCCAAACGAACTATTCCCAACCTCACCTTCCCTCCTCTTCCTCCTCTTCCCATCTTCTCCTCTTCCCACCGTTTCTTCTCTTCCTCCCCATCGCTCTCCGCATCCTGTGCTCTTCTTTCTTCCATCTTCATTATTGTCCTGCCTACCCCCGAGCGACCCCGCGAGCCGATCTCATCGCTCGTCCGCTCCCGGCTTTAAGTTCTCAACGCTCCTTACTCGATTTCCAACCCTCAGCGTCGCGTGCGACGACTTTCGTTTTGCGACACCTTGCGAGCAAGCCCGCTTGCTGTTGCTCCGCCTTCTTTTCAAACCCCAACTCTGTTCGTCTTCGCCTTGCTCGGAACTGTGATCCTCGCAGTCTGCCCGCCCGCCCGCACCTCCTCATAGGCTAATCGGCTCCGAGTCGCGGGCAGCATAACTCACGATAACACTCGCGCAAACCCTCAAATTCACAGCCTTCGTCGCTCCCGACACTAGCTGTTGCCAATCGAATTCCTACTACATTTTCCGCGCGACGAGTGCGGTCGACGGTCCTACTGAGCACTTGGCTTGCTTGGTGGCACACGACGCCGCAGGATCCGCGAATCGGGTGCCTGTCATCCTTACGCTGGCTCCTCCACGATTGCGATAATCTCAGAATGACCACACTCTTGTCCCAGAGCTCCTCGCCCGCGACATCCCCACCTGCAGCTGCTTCTCCCTCCACCAACCCGAATCACCCCTCACTACCGCCACTAATAACATCACCACCCAGCCGTCGCTCGACCGCACCGAGACCAATGTCGCACGCTTCCAAAAATCGCTTGTCGCAATACTCGACGGGCTCAGTCCCCTCGCGTTCGCGACCGCCTTCTCACATATTTCCAATGTTTCCCTCGAGTCTCTCCTACACCCTGGTGCGCGATTTCGCATATCCAATTATGCATCCCATGCATTATGGTCCCCCGCCAGAGCCGTCGCATCCTGCTTCTGGCCTCAGCACTCCCCTCAGCGAATCTCGTCGTCTATCCGATCCTCCCGCTGCCTGGGAAACGAAAATGACCTGGAATACTGGCTCCTGGGGCCCAGAGGGCTTCGGCAAGGCCCACGACCTGCCACCCATGGAATTCCGGGATGGCCCACCCTGGAGTGAGGATGAGGATTTGGCGAGCCCTGTTGTCAGCTCCAGGCACCGAAAGCACAAATCTTCCGCAGCAGCCCTTGGCGGCACCGCAGCCGCAGGGCTGAGAAATTCTCGCGACGCGGGCAACGATATGCTGCACCCAGCACACTACGAACAACGGGAACGCGGTTACTACGTCGGAACGAGTGGTGATGGCAGCGAACGGTATTACCTCAACCAAGGAGGTGAAGCGAATGGACCCGGCGGAGAATATGTCACCTACCCTCCCGGCGATGCACGGCATTCCAGCCACGCATACCAGCTAGGTGACCTGCCCCCGCGGCAGTACGCCGAGCAGGAGACATATTCGGATGCTTCAAGCTCCGCATCCTCTCCAGGTTTCCGCGGCGATGACCAGTCACGATATTCCCGGGATTACCAGTTCACCATCACGTCGCCCGACGAAGAAATGCACGGCAAAGCTGTTGCGCTTTTTGACTTTGAAAGAGAGAACGAAAACGAATTGCCATTACTGGAAGGTCAAATCATATGGGTTTCCTACCGCCACGGCCAAGGCTGGCTAGTAGCCGAAGACCCGAAGACTCAGGAAAGCGGACTCGTCCCTGAGGAATACGTTCGTCTGCTGCGAGATATCGAAGGCGGAATGAATAGTCTGACCGGTAATCTTGGCGAGGGCTCTACGTCCCCCAATGATGTTGGAACACCGACGCAAGCAGAGCACCACCCACAAGGTCATACACCGACCGGAAGCCAGTCCTCTTCCAACGGATACCACCAGCCCGTGGTCTCGACGTTCTCTACGTCCAGCAAGGACTTGGACCCGTACCCTACACAGCAGCTTGGCCTTCAATCCGGCCAACCTCCTCCGCAAGTGGTGCATTACCACGGCCAAAGAGGTGGTAGCCAGGCCAACACGCCAACTCTAGCTTCGCACCAGGATATCGGCATGATGCGCCGAGGCAGTCAGGACACTGGGGCGAAGAAGACGGATTCCCAAGTGAGCCCCTTGACGGAGGCGATCACAGAGAGCAAGCTAGTCGACCGATCTAGCACACCCAAAGCAACAAACCCCACCGAGAAACCCGCAGACCCCGACACCATGGACACTGAGCGGTGATGAGAGACGACCAAGAAGCATTCACTCGCGTCTGACTTGAGGGACTTCTTGCTTGGCAGGTTCTCTTCTCCTCTGGGGACCTGTCACGAATCATGTACTATGAGGAACGTTAGGGAGGAGCGTTTCTGGTTTCGGTTTGACGATCAAGAGGCGTACAGTTGTTATATTTCGGGAGACATAAAGAGAGAAGAGCCCCTGGTCGGTCGCTTTCAGCATGTAGCTTGGATGATGGAAAACTTTATGATCAAGGGCCCAGGTGGAGGGACGCATCAATATTGAAAAACAAGGATGAAAGACGGCTTGCTTCGCCATCGAATGCCCGGGACTACGTCAGATCCCCTTTAAAGACGGTGTGGAGTTTACCGTATTTTTAAGTCCACGGCGATTGAAGCTGTCGGCTTGTATATAATAATCGGGGTGATCCCCTGTTTTCTCCTCTTGGGGAATGTCAAGAAACGTTTCTTTAACATCTCTAGCCGATTGTCTTTGTGGATTAATTTGCCTACTGGTGCAAACCGTGGACCAGATTCACAGCTGGTTCTTGGCCAACGCTTGCGCCCAAATGTGCCTGTTCACTGCTGGCAGAGGTATGGCGCAATTCGTAATGAGCCTTTTGGAGCACGTTGTCCATTCTGCTTAGAAATGCACATCAGTTATCCCCATGGGCTTCCCACCGGCACGCCGCTAACTGTGCCCATCCCCTCGGCCAGTTCGGCGGGGATCGGACGCAGGAAACATGAGCTCACGTGACATTTTACGTCATGCACAGGTCAATGGTCGCCCGGGGAAAGCTTTCCATTGCGGGCGGCTTTGAGCTTCTGTTGCGAGTCTCGGATACCTAAGCTTCTCTCTCCCAGCAGCAAAAAAAACATCCTTTGGTTCATTTCCCAATCACATACCTGTCAATTACCTTTCCCGGCTGCTTGAAAACTTTCAATTGAACCATCACAATGTTTGCCAGAACCGCCTTCAGGGTCGCGCAGCCCCTCAAGCTGGTAAGATAGCTGACGCTGTTCCCTCTCTCTCCATCCTTCGCTCATTGGAAATCCTCGTTTCCCCCCGCGGGTCGCGGAGCGGTTCCCGAGTTGCGATTCCACCCGTTCAAATACATCATACCACCTTTGCCAACATCACAACCCCATCCTGGCCCCTCCCAATGAAACAATGATTTCCTTTTACCCTCTTGAGGCGATGAGCAATGCAAAGGCTAACCAATTTTCTCCCATAACAGCAAGCCCGTCGCTACGCCACCGAACCCGCCGTCAAGGGCAGCAGCTCCAACACGGCGCTCTACGCCGGCGGCGCGGCCGCCGTCGCGGGCGGCGCCTACTACTTCCTTGCGGGAGGCTCCTCGGGCGCGGCGCAAAAGGCCGAGGCCAAGGTTAAGGAGGCCGTCGGCGCGGCGCCCAAGAAGGCGCTCACGGGCGGCGACCAGGGCTTCGTGTCCCTGAAGCTCGAGGACTCCGAGATCATCAACCACAACACCAAGAAGCTGCGCTTCAAGCTGCCCGAGGACGACATGGTTTCTGGTCTCGACGTCGCGAGCGCCATCTTGACCAAGTACAAGGGTCCCGAGGACGAGAAGGCTACGTTGAGGCCTTATACTCCTACCAGCGATGAGGGTTCGTATTCCCCCCCGCCCTTGGTTTCTTCTTAGGAGTCCTGATCATGCTGCTCGATACCCGAGACTAACAACACGACAGACGCCAAGGGCTACCTCGAGCTCATCGTCAAGAAGTACCCCAACGGCCCCATGTCGACGCACATGCACGACATGACCCCCGGCCAGCGCCTCGACTTCAAGGGACCCCTCCCCAAGTACGCCTGGTCCCCCAACAAGCACGAGCACATCGCCCTCGTCGCCGGCGGCACGGGCATCACGCCCATGTACCAGCTCGCGCGCGCCATCTTCAACAACCCCGAGGACAAGACCAAGGTGACGCTCGTGTTCGGCAACGTGACGGAGGAGGACATCCTGCTCAAGAAGGAGCTCGCCGAGCTCGAGAACACGTACCCGCAGCGCTTCCGCGCCTTTTACGTGCTCGACAAGCCGCCCAAGGAGTGGAGCGGCAACAAGGGCTTCATCAGCAAGGAGCTGCTGAAGCAGGTCCTCCCCGAGCCCAAGAGCGAGAACATCAAGGTTTTCGTGTGCGGCCCCCCCGGGCTGATGAATGCTATTTCTGGTAACAAGAAGAGCCCTAAGGACCAGGGCGAGCTTGTTGGTACCCTCAAGGAGTTGGGGTACTCTCCTGAGCAGGTCTACAAGTTCTAGGGCGTTTTTTTCTTTTTGGCTTGTTAGATGGAGGGGCAGTCTAGATGTCGTAAAGAGCGTCGAGGAGAAGAACCTTATTTGTTGTATGAGTAGCTGAGGCGAATAGACGCATTAGATTCCTCAATGAATGCTGGCGGTTTGCGTATATCATATCATTCTAGTGGAGTGAGGACCTCGGCGAGGTTCTCGGAATGGAAGTCTATCTAATCCGGTGAATCATGCGAACTTTCCGCTCGTCGGTTCGAGGTATACGTGACTGAATACCCACATGCTCTTCCCTCAGTCCCTATCTACGTACGGCACCTGCCCTATATATACCCTCTCAGCGCCAATTCCGTCACCAGTCAGCAGGCGCCCGTCTAGGTCGACGGGTCAGGTCAAAACTGGCTGGGTGGTGGAGTGGTCTATGGTCAACAATCAAATCAATAACGCCAATCAGCCTTACTCGACGACAGGCTTAGCGAAAAGTACCCGAGTTCGAATCCCAGTATGAGCACCAGAGATTTCCCAGCATGTGCACCAAGAGATGTAGCCCCCAGTCCAGCACCGGGGGGGTGAACTCTTTTTTCTTTCATTAACTTCGAGACCTTTTGAATGCCGACTTTTGAGTATATTGACTAGATAGCTAGTCACTGAAAGGGGGGTTAAATAACTAGAATAAGACGGAGATTTCTTCTCAATGTTCGGAGGATATGACTCTTTATTTTTTATTTACTACTCAAGAATACGGTGATTGCTAAGTACAGTATAGAGTGTAGTACATTACGGCTATTTTGCAACCTATACTTCTGGGTTTCAGAGACTCTTGGTGGCGGAGGCGATGCACTCGTTGATGATGCCGGTCCACTTGAGAGCGTTGTTGAAGTCCTTAGCATCGATGCTCTCCTGGAGGCCAGGGAAGACGGCTGGATCATACATGTTAGCGTTACAACTCATCAGGAACGGTCTAGGTGGCAAAACCAAAGGGAGGAAACACGGAAAAAAGGGAGCTTACCTCCAGAATACCCAGTCCACAAACCAGGCGCAAACACAACGTGCTTGAACCAGGTCCGGCCGTCCAGGCCGCCGGGGTACAAAAAGTTGCGCTCGAAACCCTTGTAAGACCTGTTGACCCAGACGAAGGCCAGGGCTAGCTTGATCTTGCGGTAGAGGTTCCACCAGGGGATACTGCCGTACTTGAGCTCCCAGTCGACCTCGCCGGCCTTTGTGTCGAGCACCACCGTCTTCTCGCGCAGGGCAGCGATGGAGGTGCGGAGGATCTGGAGCGAGGTGCGGAACTGCGAGAGGGAGCCCTTTGCGTCCGCGTCGGCGACGGCGACGGTGGCGCGCATGCGGAAGAGCGCGTCCTCGTCGGAGTCTACGTCCTCGATGGTAGCGGTGAGCTTGGCCTCGACTTGGTCGACGTAGCCCGTCAGCGCGTCGGCGTAGTCGGTGGCGTTGAAGCGGATGATGGGCACGTTGGCGAGCTCTGCGACGACGAGGCCGAGGATCTGGGCCATCGTGCGGTGGTAGACGAAGCCTGGGTCGCCGAATTCCTTCATCCAGTGGAAGGAGTCGTAGTTGGAGTGGTACTGGTAGACGACGTCGCCGTTCTCGCCGCCGAAGCCGAAGTCGAGGGAGGGGATGCCCGCGAAATCCTGGAAGGCGGTGAAGTCGGAGCCGGAGCCCATGGTGCTGATGCGGCCGTCCCAGACGTCGGCGACGGTCTGGCCGGGGATGGTCTGGTTCGGGGAGGGAACGAGCTGGGTGACCTCGCGGAGGACGCGGTGGAGGAGGGGTGCGGCGGAGGGGTTGAAGTTGGGGCCGCGGACGCCGACGTCGACGTTGACGTAGGCGACGGACGCTTCGGTGAGCCAGGGGAGGTACTCCTCCACCCACTCGGTGCTGCCGATCAGAGAGTACTCTTCGCCGTCCCAGCTGGCGAAGACGATGGTGCGGGTGGGCTTCCAGCCGCTGGCGAGGGCGACGCCGACGCCGCGGATGACTTCGTTGAGAACGGCGGAGCCGCTGTTGGGATCGCCGGCGCCACCCGCGATCCAGGCGTCGCGGTGGTTTCCGACGACGACGACCTCGTTGGGGATGGTACCGTTGACGATACCGATCACGTTCCACAGTGATGTGGTGGTGTAGTTTTGTTCGTTGTAGAGGTTCAGGACCACGTTATCGGGAGTGGGACCAATGTTGTACTCAACGCCCTTGTACTTGAGTCCGAGATTCCTGTTCCAGTACTTGTTGAAGTCCTTGACGGAGGGGCCGTGGCCGTTGAGAGCCTTGAGAATGGGGAGGGCATCAGCGTAAGAGATCGGGATGGAGGGGATGGAAGGCGTAGCATCGTCGACGGGAGCACGCGGCGCGCCTGGCTTGGAGGGGTACCCAGGAGTGGACGGGTCACCGGGGCGCTGGGAGAGGAACTGGGCGCTTCCGCGCTGAACGGCGCTCGGGTGACGGGCAGGGCCGTTGGGGTACGCCTCGTATCCGTTCTCCTCGGTCACCTTGCCATCATCGCCGGGGTCGCTGTAGAGAAGAGCACCGATGGCACCCAGCTCCTGGGCGCGCTTGATCTTGAGGCCGCGGAAGATACCGCCGTACTTTGCAATGACGATTTTGCCCTCGAGGCTGACATTGGCCTTGACGAGGTCTTCGTAGTCCTGGTACGTGCCGTAGTTGACAAAGACGAAAGATCCGGTGACGTTACCGCTGGCGGAGTAGCCGTGGAAAGTCGGGACTCTGTCCTCCAAGCCGGAAGAGGGGTCTTCTTCGAGGACGTCCTCCTCGAGAGCAGCCTTGAACTCTACCGTCCAAGTAGACTCTTCTTCCTTGGTCTTGGACAGAAGGGAGAGACTATGGTCGATGGGGTAGTTCAGGTAGACGTCGTACGACACGATTTCGGATTGCACACCCCACGACTCCCACTTTTCCTTTGTCCATGCGGCCTGTCACACATTGTAAGATGGTAGTCCCGTAATGACGGCTGCAATATGCTTACCTGAGAGTAGTTCTGGCCCGCCAGATGGGGACCGGCAGTGTAATACCTGCTCCATTCCTCGGCCTTTTCGGATGAGGGTACCTCAAAGAAGATCTTTTGCACTTCCTCGTGGGTAATGGGGACACTGTCGACGCTGTTCGTCCAGGACCAGCCGTGATGGTGGTGACCGTGGTGACGAGGAGGCTCATCAATGAAGAGCGCAACTACGAAGAAGATGGACCAGAAAATAAGGATGGAAGAGAGTGCAACGGTGCAGAACCGGCGCAGGACGTGGTTCGGGTACCTGCGGCGCGGCGCACCGATGTAGACATTGGTGATAAGCGGCGTCCGCTCATTAGACATTTTGTCGTCGAAACGCTTTCTGGATTAAGATCAGCGTGAATATCAAAAGCATGCTCAAACTGCACGTTGAGAGCTCATCGACGGGCGACTCGATGATGGAGTGAGTGATGTGATGTAGGTTACCAGACAGGAGGATGAGACGCGGGAGCACGTGTGGCTGACGAAGATGGTTGCATCATCCCGTCGCCGCCAGCCACACTAAGCTCTGGTAAGCTCTCTTCAAGCTCCTAGAGCTGCTCACAAGGACAGAGGCACCCAGGCTGCAACAAAATTGAATCGACTTACTCTAGCGCCATCTTGCAATACGAAAACCGAAGCCGTCGTCAACAATGATCTCTGCGCCTTTTTACCAGAGATGTAGTTGAAACAGAGTTGAAGTTGCCATGAGCATTGCGTGCTTCGTCGATGTTATCAGCATCAGTGGTGATTTTGCCGATCGGCTGCCGCCGCCTGGTGAATCCTCCACTGGCACTGGCACCCGCAAACGTGATTGAACAGCTTCTGCCTTGACGCTGGGTCTCCTTCCTGATTCGGGGGTTCAGACGAGGGGGCGGGGAGGAACGAGAGCGGGTCATCGGCGTCCCGGTGCCGACGTTTGGAAAAAGCCCGGAATCAAGATAGCCAGCGATAACAATTTTTCTCATGGAGAACGGCATACGGAAGTCTTTCCGGTGCGATTCGACTTCCAAACTCGCATCGACGGCCCCAGCATCCCGTCCCGTGACGCCGCATCGATCCTCGCCGTTAGCTGCGCAGCCCGGAGCTCAGACTGTCAGACATTTGATCAGTCGTCAAGGTCAATATGTTACATCATCTAGGTAAGGTAAGCTATCTAAGCTTTGGCTACCCAAAAGGCTAAAGGGCGCCTTTGCCGCCTGTCTTGGATTCGAGTCAAGAGACGCCCTCTTCCCGGTGGCTGCGTGCATCGGCTAACGTCGGTGATCACGCAATTGATTGGGTCAATGTCGTCCAATCAGTCCTTTTCAGTACGGATACACTCCCTGGACAACCAACCACCACTCACCGAATCTGCCTTCTCGCAGCGGCAGCGCAAGTACAAAGTATATCAGACGTGACTGCCTACCTTTGATTTTTTGCAGCCTCTCTCTCTCTCGTATGGCGGTGTGTTGTCTCACAGCTTTCAGCACAAAAATGTCTTGGGATAGCCATGTTTGGACTCATGCTTCAGGTGCTTCGTTGGCGCTGGAAGCAGAGGATCACCCCTGTCCAGTCGGCTCGTGGTGATTATTCAGCTATTGTCGCACTTGCCCCGACATTCGGCCCCGGCTTCGGCCAAGTCGGCCTAACGCCGCCGGGAAAAGAGGCCCCCCACCGTCAAAGACTGGACGTCATGGCAATTGCGGGGATGGCGACCTCTTGTCCTTGCGCTCCAGCACTTTTGAGGCGTTGTTGGAGCCTTGGAGGAGCACCACCACCATCAGCTTTTTTTCGGCTGCACCACCGTACACCACCGGCTACAGCGAGAACCCCTGCCCTTTTTTTCGTGCCCGTGCAAGCCGTTGCATCTTGCACACCCTCACCGACTCCAACTCCCAAGCCTCTGCCGACAACGGACGTCCTTCGCCTGCGGTCTTTCAAGCATTACGCCGGCCCTGCCCCCCTACGGAGTACGACGTTCCCTGCTACTACCCAGTACCCGCCCGATCGCCCGCCCGCTGCCGCCGTATCGCCTGGACCGGGCCCAACGTCCTTTCGCTTCAGCAACAGGGAGATGCGATGTAGCCGGCTCGCAGCGAGCGAGCGCATTGCTCCTTGGACCAAGTCTGAAGCCGAGAAAGAGGGAGACACGGGGCACCGCTCAAGCCGAACCAGCGTCCCCTTGGTAATAGCACTTGATCGTTTCCGAGACACTCGATGTCCGCGGTCATCCCATCTTGCTCCATCGCCGCAATGTAACAGAAGATTTCGTTGGCCACTTGATTTTGGCTCGCGTCTCGCGCTCCTCTTCGCTTGCCGTCATCACCGTCACGCACTTATCCCTCATGGCAATGCTGATGCGCACGCAGTCTGCGCTAGGTTATCGCAAGTCGTTCTTCCCATTACCTCTAGCGCTGGTTTGCCTTGCCAAGCCAACCTCTACGGCAAGCGGGAATTCCCATCTCTCAAGTTCTCCATCTAATCCCCGGGAGGCATGGCCATCTAAGGCCCCGTTCCCCAATTCGCGGTGGTCAGCCCCGTGGCCCCCTTCAAAAATGAAGCCCCGTCGGCCAGTCATCGACTAGAAATATTCCGTCAGCAGAAAGAGCGGGGATCGGCGCAGGATCATGGATGGGGAACGGAAGAGAAAAAACGAGTCTGGTCCCCTTGGACGCCGGCTCATTGCACCCTTCACGCTTCATGGGGGTCCTACTAAGGAACTGCAAGAACTGCAAGAACTGGGGGGATGACTGCGGTTCCATGAATTTGCATACCCACGCTATTCCCTGTCCGGCGCAGTGCAGCCGCAAGCCTGCAGCTGGAAAGTGGATCAATGCCGTTGGTTTTTTGTTTGCGCTTGACGAACCGTCTTTTTTCTTCGCCTTCCACTGCCACTGCTCTTGTGACTCTTTTTGTCCTCTCCTTCCCCAAATTCTCCAACAAACTTTGCCTTTGGTTTAAAGAAGGCAGTGGCCGCCTCCGGTTCATATTTCCTGCCGTTTGCCTTTGTCTCTCGACATCTTGTTGCCAAGCCGCATAGCAGAGCGCATCATATTACCCCGCTGCTTTTTTCCCACCTGCCTTAGACTCTTGCTTCACGTCCTAGTCCCGATTCATCTGCCCTCGACCTCGTAAACTCGACGTCACAGAACTTTGACCACGCATAATCCGTAGAGCTCGGGTTTGCTCAGCGCGATTTGGTTGCTCCTTCAACTGCCAAAATGACGAAACCGACAAAGCCAAAGTTGCCCGCGAAGCAGCTGGCCATTCTGGGTAAGGCAACCTCGCATTTCAGAACATGTCAAACGCTTGCTTTTTCTTTCAAACGCGCCTTCAACAGATCCAATAGTACCGGTGACAACCGAAGCGAGGCAAGTGCCGCGAGACCAGGCATGACGGTCTCCGAAAAACTTCAGGGTCATGCGATGGAAGGATTGCGATTTTCTCGGGATCGCTTTGGTAGACTACGAGGTTATGGACGGGTGGAAATCTGCGTGTTCTCGCCTTGTTACCGCCACTCTGTCTTTAGACACACGTACTCCAAACCTACCTCGAAATGCGACTATAGCATGGTCTTGATCTTCCAAGCTGCCTGATCAACGTGAACCGATGAGGCCGACAAACGTTACCAAGCCGAGAGTGCTCCAGCGTGTACAAAAAGCTGGAAAAAAGGATGGAGATTTGACAATAACTCGTCCCAGGGTGCCTTCGATACTCCATGAGAGGCATTCATCATTCTTCTTCTGGGCCCCGAAGCTAATTTGATTACAGCCGTTGCGCGGTTTGCGGAGCCTCTCGCCCTCACATCCGTCTTCCCATACCTGCCCGAGATGATCCGCAGTTTCGGCGTGGAACAGAACGACGTCGCAAAATGGGCCGGTATCACGTCCGCCGTGTTCTCGCTTTCACAGAGTGTAACTGCGGTACCGTGGGGTAGAGCTTCTGATCGATTTGGAAGAAAACCAACCATCATCGTCGGCCTGCTATCAACAATGTTCTTCTTCTGTGTTTGGGGTGTTTCAACAAGTCTGCCCATGGCCATCACTGTGAGAGCTATTCTCGGAAGTGGTAACGGAAATGGTGCGTTTCCCTCTGATCTGTAGGGTTTTCATCTGACGCTGACACTGGATTAGTTGGTATCATCCGCACCATGGTTGCAGAGATGGTGCCAGAAAAGGAACTACAACCCCGTGCATTCTCGATTATGCCTCTCATCTGGTCCGTTGGCTCCATCTTCGGCCCGGCGTTTGGCGGGTTCTTTGCCAGGCCAGCCGACCGCTTCCCCGCTGTCTTTGGCGATAGCTGGTTTTTCAAGACGTATCCCTTTGCCTTGCCAAACTTCATCGCTGCGGTCTTCTTCTTCATCTCAGTCACGACCGCCACTCTCTTCCTCAAGGAAACGCTCGAGAGCAAGCGACACAAGCCCGACTGGGGACTCCTGATGGGCGAACGCATCACTCGCTCGTTCCGCCGCTCTCGTTATCACCATCATCACCATGCTAGAGCTCGACGCACCTCGTTTGTTGACGGCGAGGCTACCGCACCCCTGGTGCCTCACAAGACTCCCCCAACACATCCGGTCGAGGACAACAAGGCTCTGGAGGCACCCAGCATGAAGGAGGTTTTCACTGCTCAGACGAGTATCAACTTGCTTTGCTACACCTTCCTCGCCCTCCACTCCGTGGCCTTTGATCAGGTTCTGCCAGTGTTCCTAAACTACCCCAAGCAGGTGCACACCCCGGATAACACGAACCTACCCTTCCAATTTTCTGGTGGCTTTGGCCTCGACTCTGGCCGCATCGGTACCATTTTCACCATCTATGGCATCACTTGCGGCGTGATCCAGTTTTTCGTCTTCCCACCTCTGTGCAACTACTTTGGTGTCCTGCGTTGTTTCCGCGCATGTGGTGCGTATACTATCTTCTGCTATGTATGTTGCATTTGAAATTGACCGTCTGTGCAGCCGTGACTTTTCCCATCGTCTACATTCTGGCCCCTTATGTGGTCCTCTTCGAGAGCACTGCAGGGCGCTATACCGCTCTCTTGATAGTCATGTTCGTCAAAGCCTGTGCCGTAATCATTGGCTTCCCGTGCATGACCATCCTCCTGACCAACTCGGCCTCTTCGCTCCGTATCCTGGGTACCCTCAACGGCTTCGCGACTATGTTCAGTGGATTCGGCCGTGCTTTCGGTCCCGCCGTTGCGGGTGCCGCTTTCAGCTGGGGTGTTGCCAGAGGCTATGTCATCACCGCTTACTGGTTCCTCGCGCTCACTGCCATCATTGGAGCCATCCCCATCTACATGCTGGTCGACTACGATGCTCTGACTCAGACCCCTGACACGAGCGATGACGAGGATGAGAGTGTTAGCGATGAGGGCTACGCCAGCGAAGGCAGTGCTATTGCTTCTGGCAGTGGACAGGCCACCTCGAATGAGACGGCGCCTTTGTTGAGTGCTAAGAATGGGGCACCGGGATACGATTCCGTCAGTCCCACGCGGTCTTGATGTGCCTATCTACCCCTTGGTGGCTGGCATGCTGCTTTCATGTTTTTCGCAAGCGCGCAATTGACGTTTCGAACGAGAATGATACAAGAAGGAAACGCTATATACGAGATCTACGGCCAGCTCTTCTGGGGGTTTTGAAATTGAGGCTGGCATTGGTTGGTGCTTTTCTTACCTTTGTGGCATATCTAGGTCCATCATTGCCTGGCGTCTAGCATTGCAGGTTCCGTAACGGCTTGTTTTGTTGTCATTGAGGGCATTCATTTTGGTTTGGTTCTGGGCGGTTATCAAAAGCATCATTATTGTTCGGTTTCGTTGTAGGCACTTGAACACATCTACATGGGCATTGCTCTTTGCGAGAAGAAGTTTCGAACCAACTATAGCAGCTTAATATCACAAACATGTCAACAATTGGTTTAGGATGGAATATGGTGTCGAGGATGGTGGGTGATGAGTGTTTGCTTACATGCTACAGACAGATCGGCCGACGCATGATGAAGATGGCCTAGTTTATCTTCTTAGAACGTAACTCAAGTACGTTTGCGTATGGTTATACATCAACACGATTTTCACGTGAGAACCAGCAAAGGGAACGAAGAGTCATGATCATTGAAACCGGTTTTGAATTTTTCTTTTCTCCTCGAGAGAAGGTTTTTTGGTATTCAGTTCGCTGCATCATCCATCTCAAGAGGCGTCTCAGGCCCGACCACCCCTTTTTCTCCCATAGACTCCGAAAACTCCGCTATACTGAAGCACTACCGCCCTGCCCAAAGCCCGTCTTTTGCTTCGCCCTCCCCTTCGGAAAGGGTGAGGGTGTAGAGGCTGATTTTCTATTTTGTATCCTCCCAAGTCCCATTTTGCCCACTTTGATTTTCATCAACCCCTATTTGTTTGGTCCACCCATATTGGTTAAGAAAGAAGAAAATATTCCCAATTGACATCTTTGTTATCCGTTTTCTCATGTCGCGTGGTAGCCTACTGCTAGTACTACTACGAGCTAGCTAGATTCTTTACCGTTTTTCAGGCAAAGAGCTTCTTCTCGTAGGACTCCATGTTGACGTTACCCTCCATCTGAGCGCTGGCGGTACGGAGCTCGAAGCGGAGGGTGCCGTTGTCGACGGACTCGCGGAGCTCCTTGAGGGACTGGATACCGCAGTCCTGCATGGAGTGCTTGAGGCCGGCGGAAAGGTAGGGGATGAAGCGGCTGATGGGGCCGCGGTGGGCGACAGAGCCGGTGACGCCCTGGGCGACGAGGACGCTGTCGCCTTCAGAGAAGTAGCGGGCGGTGCCGGCGTTGCTCTTCTGGCTGTCCTTGCCGCCGTTGCCGGCCTTCTTGTCCTGCATGGCGTCGATGGAGCCCATGCCGCGGTAGGCCTTGACGAGCTTGCCCTCGCGGGAGACGAAGGAGGTGCCGGGGGACTCGGTGGTTCCGGCGAGGAGACCGCCCATCATGACGGTGGAGGCGCCGAGGGAGAGACCCTTGACGACGTGGCCGACGTTC
This sequence comes from Colletotrichum tamarilloi, assembly GCF_030869305.1. NCBI lineage: Eukaryota > Fungi > Ascomycota > Sordariomycetes > Glomerellales > Glomerellaceae > Colletotrichum > Colletotrichum tamarilloi. The sequence continues at coordinate 22,178 of NW_026849504.1, read as the reverse complement.
TGGACGCCGCCGTCGGCGATGCAGGGGACGCCGAAGCGGGCGGAGAAGCTGCTGACGGAGTGGACGGCGGCGGCCTGGGGGCGGCCGACGGCCATGACCTCCTGGGTGATGCAGGCGGAGCCGGAGCCCATGCCGATGCGGAGGCCGTCGACGCCGGCCTCGATGAGGGTGGCGGCCTGCTCGCGGGTGACGACGTTTCCGCCGACGACGTCGAGGCCGGGGAACTCCTTCTTGATCCACTGGACCATCTCGACCTGGTACATGGAGTTACCCTGGGAGGAGTCGAGGATGACGACGTCGAGGCCGGCGTCGACGAGGAGCTTGAGGCGGTGCTTGTCCTCGGGGCGGGTGCCGATGGCGGCGCCGCAGAGGAGCTGCTTGCTGTCGGGCAGCTTGGAGGCCAGGGGGAAGTGCTGGTTCTTGTTGAGGTCGGAGCGGGAGATCATGGAGACGAGGTTGCCGTCCTTGTCGACGATGGGGAGCTTGCCCTTTTTGGACTTTGCGAGGATCTTGTTGGCCTCGGACAGGTCGGTGCCGTCGGAGGCGGTGATGAGGTCGGTGACCATGACCTTGGAGATGGAGAGGGAGGCGTCGTCCTCGAACTGGATGTCGCGGTTCGTGACGATTCCCAGCAGCTTGGAGCCGAGCTTGCCGCTTTCTGCAGACGATTGTTAGCCATGTCTGTCCTGTGGCGAGGCCGTAGCCTGCTGCGGTTGATAACAATGTGTAAAAGGTTTTGCTTTGATCATAGTATAAGGTCTCCTCAGAACGACATGGTCGTCGAATTGGTGGAACGAAAGTTATAATTGAAAAAGGTTTGTAATCATGTAAAGCGAAGGAAACTGAAGCTTGTGGGAGAACAGGCTTTGGTAGGCGAGGGGAAAAAAGGGGAGGAGGGGTTGACAAACCTGTGACGGGGAATCCTCCGAAACCCCACTTCTCCTTCAAGGCCTTTGCCTCGCCGACGGTGGTGTCGCGGCTGATGACGACGGGGTCGATGATGAAGCCGTTCTCGTAACGCTTGACCTTGCGGACCATGTCGGCCTGCTCCTCGGGGGAGCAGTTGTGGTGGATGACACCGAGACCACCCTGCAGAGCAATGGCGATGGCCATCTCGTGCTCGGTGACGGTGTCCATGGGGGAGGACACGAAGGGGGTCTTGAGGGTGATTCTCTTGGTGACGGGGGAGTCCAGAACGACGGCAGAGGCGGGGAAGCCAATGTAGCCGGGGAGGAGCAGGAAGTCGTTGTAGGTCAGACCACCGTGCTTCTTGGTGTCCATGAGCTCGTGAATGTCGAGGCCATCGCGGCTCTCGTACTCCTTCAAGACCTGGAGGGCGGTCTTGGAGTCGAGCACCTTGGCGCCGGTGATACCGTTGGTGGAAGGCATCTTTTGTGTGAGAGAGAAGTTTTCTCGTTTTCTTACCGAGTGAACAGAAGAAAGATGAAAACGGAGTCGAAGAACTTGCTAGTAATTCGAAAAGAAGACCAAAGGCAACAGAAAAGCTTGGTCGATTCGAAAACTAAGGTTGGTTATGTCTCTTCTTCCCGTAAGAAAGAAGGGAAAAAAATTCTTGAGACGACACCCCGCAGGAAATTTTTTAAAGTGAACGGTGCGCGACCGGCGGAAGGAGGGGCAGGAGGGGCAGGCGGTGAGAGGCTACAGTGCGGCGCAACTCCTTCGAGTGTGCCTTTACTGTGTTCAGCACCACCGCAGTATTGTTTTCCCAGTCCATCCAATCTATTCCCATGAGATGGCTTGTTTCGTTAATGAAGGAGATGGCATTATGTCTGGTATTCTGTTCGCTTGCGCTATACTTGACCATCTGACATTTTCGTTCATGAAAAAGGGGTTTCAAAATGCCAGACGCCCAGAACAAGTATGGAATAGTGCCGCCAAGTCAGGTAGCAGCCGGTAGATCTGACATTGCCTTATGTAAGAAACATTCGGGGTCTCGACTCGCGAGATATGACGCAACCCCACTGGGCACCTTGGTGGCCGAGAAAAAAAACAGTCGGGATGGGGAACAAGAAAATCCAGCCAAGTGTGCTTGATATTTGCAACAATGAGAGAGAACGTTTTTGCTGTCAACTGTTGACACAGGACCTCATTAGTGCAGATGAGAATTTTCTGTCCAGACGGAACCCAAGGTGCCTTGTCGAGAAGAGTCCTGCAGAGTTTGCTTGTGTTCGTAGCCTTTGGTTGGCCAGAGCAACCGACGCAGGACAATCCTTGCTCGGGCTGCGTGAGTTGGACAGACCCCAGCGCCAGCAGAAGTGATTGCATGCTTCCGTTCGGGAGCGAAAGGCGGTGGGATGCTGAGGAATCAAGATGCCATAGCAGCGAAGAGTCGAGTACTGAGGATTGATCCTCATGTTTTTCTTTCTGGCATCTACCTAAGTATAGCTTTCTAGCATACAGAATGATCTAAAGCGACCTCCATGCTGAGCCTCTTGTACAGTCGAGCCTAGGGGACGCTTAGGATTCATCGAATGGAATGTGCATCCATCATAACTTGGATCATGTATCACCTGCTACTAAATAAAGCTAACGTGCGCTACCTAGACTCTAGAAACGTCGTTCATCCATTGTGAGCTGAGATCGAGGGTTCGGAACAGTGACCTCATGTCAACATGAGAACAATGGTGGGCTCTGATTGGCTGTTCCATGGTCCGTAACACCAGAAGCAACAAAGAAAAGAAACAAGACCAAACAGCGGACCAGATACTAATAGCCAAATGAACGAATGCACAAAATAAAAACATTTCTCGCCTACGTATCCGTACTAAGGATTACTCGGACTGTCCAAACGACTATATCGCTCGTATTGGCGGGTCCATTGACTGCTGCACGTAGGCGTTTTACAAACAGTGACATGCATCGAGCTAGAGAATGGGGAGGTGCCACAGATAAAAGACCGAGTTTTGGAGGGGAGGTATACATCACGGCGTGTCTGTCCTACGATCCCTCGATCGTGTTGACATCGTTCTTGCAAAGGTATTCCCCGCTGTTTTCTATCTCACAACCTTGACGTCGTCAATGATGTCTACAATCTTGGTTCATCCAGAGGGTTGAGCAATGTTCCCTGGGCGACAGGAAATTCAATCAGGTTAGATTGGACGACGTGTCAAAGGTTATGGACGGGGAATCCGTAGTCAATGGCATCTGTCAAAAGAGGTCAGATGAGAGCGGCGACGGTTTGGCCCGCAGTCAGTGACAGGTTTTTCCAAGGGAAGTGCCTGAACATGTTGACCAGATCGACCTTGCAGCTTTGGGCCTCACCGGACCATTTGTATTGTTGACCAGAAACCTTTTGGGGCAAGTTGGGACAAGTTTGAGAAGCGCCTGGCCCAGAGAAAAGCAGATGACAACCCAATTGACAGAGAGCGGAGGCGGGGCGGAGGGCCGTGCAACGGAAGATTGCTGCATCGGTCCCCACTTTAAAAGGCCGGGCGGGTGCGACGCAGGGGCCAGCAAGAGCCACAAGCCACCCGAATTTCCATGGCCTCTCACGCTCTCCCACTCGTCTCACGGGGATCCCACGGGTCTCAGTGGCCACTGGCAGCAGCGAGTACCAAAGTGGGTCACCCACACACCTCACCCTGTGGCACCCTGGTTGCAAGGGGGCTGGTTGCCGCCCTCCAGCTGCCGCAGTAAACAAACAAACTGCCTTATCAGGTCCCGACGCCCTCCCACTCTCACATCCTCCCCCTCCATTGCCCGACCTCCAAACGACCCAACATCCCACCCACACCTTGTCGATTGACGAGATTGCGACCGTCCTCTTTGAATGCTAGAGGCTGGACTGGCGTCAAGTGGGCAGCACATCTAATATCTTCTGCCGAAATATTCCTTCCCATCATCATTGCCCTTGTCGCCAACGCTGTGTCGCCTTCATTGCCGACATCTTCTTTGTCTGCGCAGTGCGCGCTCTCATTTCTCCAGAGTCCGTCCTCCATTCTTCACCCGCGCTTCGCCGCGCACCATCGCCGGTCGCTTCGAATTTTCGCCTTTCTCATCATCCCCCTGCTTAGTCCCGATCGTTCCGCCCAACATTATAGAAAGGGAATCTCGAGAGCGCCCAACCCAAGAGACGAGACCGCGAGGTCGAAACTTAATCCAACGCGCGCCGCATATCTTGCCTGCCGACGTCCGACAAAGGCGCCCTAATGTTGTCATTCGAATTCCAGAGTCCACAGATTTTCGATTGCAGCCTTCCTTCAGTATCCTAATCTTCGCCCACCATGTCCCACCGTCCGCACCCCCTCAGACAATCCCATACCCTGGATTACCCTGGCAACATCAACCGTCAGTCCTCTACTGCTTCGTCCATCGCGTCTTCAGGGTACTCTCTGTACTCTGAGAATAGCCGAGCGAGTACTCAACTCTCTTCAGTGTCCAGCGGCTACTCATTACCAAGTTCTCATAAGAGGGGCAAGAGTGATGGTTCGCGATTGCATCAAGTCTCATTCGGAGGAGAGAACCTTGACCGCAAGAGGGAACAAGACAACAACATCTACTCCATGACACGGCAATCTCTACGCCCGCTCCCTCAAGCGCCCGCCTCTTCATCTCCTACCAATCCTACAAAGTTAACCCCGACGGCATCGACCCCCTCGCCGCCTCGACCAAGTTATCGCCATGAACGCACCCAGAGCGTTGACAGCGGCAAGTTGTCACACGCCCAGTACGACGGCAGCACTTCCCCAACACCAATATCTCGAACTCTGACGATTCGCCCGAATTCCATGATGCTCGGCCGTTCCGACACAATCAGCCGAGGCAGCGCAGCTTTACCTCATGCATACGAGCCACCTTCCGCAGTGCACTCTGCTTCTCTAGCACGACCAGATCTTGAGAAGCTGGGCCGGTCATCCACGAGCCAGCTACGTACCTTATCAAAGCTTGCTCAATCCGAGTCTGCCGACGAGTTTGCCATCACAACCCCAGCACAAGAAGTTATCGGCCTGAGAGGTCGACGGAGATTGCAGAGGGCAGATAAGCCAAACACAAATCGAGCCGGCCAGCGCGCCGGTGGATATGGCTGGGAAGGGAGGAATTGGATGGACAAGCAGCGCCAGTTCCTTCAGGCCTACGAATACCTTTGCCATATCGGTGAAGCCAAAGAATGGATCGAGGACATCATGCACAAGTCGATCCCTCCCATTGTCGAACTGGAGGAGGCTCTCAGAGACGGCGTCACATTAGCAGAAGTTGTTGAAGCTTTGAATCCTGACCGAAGATTCCGCATCTTCCGACATCAAAAACTTCAGTTCCGGCACTCCGACAACATTGCCATTTTCTTTAGATACTTGGACGAGGTTGAACTCCCGGACCTCTTCCGATTCGAACTCATCGATCTTTACGAGAAGAAAAACATCCCCAAGGTCATTCACTGCATCCACGCCCTCAGTTGGCTGCTTTTCAGAAAAGGAATAGTAGACTTCCGTATCGGCAACCTCGTTGGCCAGCTTGAATTTGAGCACCATGAGCTCGAGGCCATGCAAAAGGGTCTTGATAAACTGGGGGCCAACATGCCCAGCTTCGGCAACATGGGAGCCGATTTTGGTGTCGAGCCTGCGACCCCTGAGCCTGAAGAGACCGAGGAGGAGAGGATCGACCGCGAGCTTGGTGAGAGTGAAGAGGCTATTGTTGAGCTTCAAGCACAAGTCCGCGGAGCCGTTGTGAGAATGCGCCTGGGAGACACCATGCAGCAACTGTGGGACGTTGAAGGATCTCTCATCGACCTCCAAGCTCTCATCCGAGGTGATTTTACCCGCCAAGTCATTGGCTACCGGCTTCAGATGCGACGCTTCGCGGTGGACTTGCAAAGCCTGGTTCGCGGATTTCTCGTTCGAAACAGGATGGCCAACAAGGAGCGCTTTTGGAAAATGTTGGAGCCCGATATCTTGGAGCTCCAGAGTCTTGTTAGGGCCAAGAAGGTCCGGGATGAGGTACGGGATAAAAAATCTCAGTTGGCCCGCCACGCCGGACCTGTGCGAAAAATTCAGGCAGCATTCCGGGGTTTCTTGGTCCGAAAGGAGTTCGTTACTCAACAGCAAGAGACGGTGCAGACATCTGGAGAAGTCCAAAACCTCCAAGCGGCTGTTCGTGGAATGTTGTTAAGAGGACGGATTGCAGACGACCTCGAGCTTCTTGACAGACAGACCGACAGCATCGTCAGCCTCCAGGCTGCTGCCAGGGCACTGCTGACTAGAGATCAGATTTCGCGAGAGCAAGAGCATCTGCAAGGCTCTGCACCAAAATGGGCTGCTCTTCAAGCCGCGATCCGAGGCCAGACGCTTCGAAACGATGTTGCAGCAATCAAGGTCGAGCTCAGTCACCACATTCCCGAGGTCGAGAGTCTCCAGGCAGCAATTCGGGGACGGGAAGTCCGGACCGAAGTCGCAGCGACAGTAGAAGAAGTCAGTCAGCATATTGCCGAAGTCGAACTCGTCCAAGCAACAGTGCGAGGCAACTCAGCCCGCAAAGAAGTTGAAACGACTAAAGCAGAACTCGCCAAATACATCTCCGAGGTAGAAAGCCTCCAAGCTCATTTCAGAGCCGGAGCCGTCCGCCGGGATGTCACCCAGCTGCTGGATGACCTGAACAGCCACGAGGCAACCTTCATCAATCTCCAATCACTCATCCGAGCCATGATGGAGCGCCGCCGCGTTGCTGCCGAGCAAGATGCGCTCTCCCGCGTCGAGCCCAAGATCACCAAGCTCCAGGCATGCATACGGGGCTACCAGCATCGCCAGCAGCACGCGGGACTGCTCGAGGAGCTTGAGTCTCACACTCCCGTCATTGAGAAGCTCCAAGGGCTCGCACGCGCCATGATGGTGCGAGGAGATGTCTTCAACCTCATTTCAGATCTCGAGGAAGAAGAAGGAACCATCGCCGAAATGCAAGCTGCGGCCAAGGCCTTTGTCGTCCGAGCCAAGTACGAGGAGAAGAAGCGATTCTTCAAGGAGAACATGGAGAAGGTTGTCAAAATTCAGAGCCTGGTCCGCGCCAAGATTCAGGGAGATGCATACAAGAGTCTTACTCATGGCAAGGATCCGCCAGTCAACGCCGTCAAGAACTTTGTCCATCTTCTCAACGACAGTGATTTCGATTTCAACGAGGAGATTGAGTTTGAGAGGTTGCGAAAGACTGTGGTCACGCAAGTTCGTCAGAATGAGATGCTGGAGCAGTACATTGACCAGCTGGATATCAAGATTGCGCTCCTCGTCAAGAACAAGATTACTCTAGATGAGGTTGTCAGGCACCAGAGCAACTATGGCGGTCACTCCATCGGCCTCCTGGCAAACTCGTCAATTTCTTCCGCCAACCACTTTGACTTGAAGGCATTGAACAAGAGTTCAAGGAAGAAGCTGGAGTCGTATCAACAACTATTCTTCAACCTCCAGACGCAACCTCAATACCTTGCACGCCTATTTAAGCGCATCCGCGAGCAGGGCACTCCCGAGAAGGAATGCAAGCGTATTGAGCACCTTATGATGGGACTGTTTGGGTACGCCCAGAAGCGTCGTGAGGAGTACTACCTTCTCAAGCTTCTCGCCAGGGCCATGCGGGAAGAGGTCGAAAGTAGCAGAAACCTCCAAGATTACCTTCGAGGCAACTACTTCTGGACAAAGCTTCTCGCAAACTACACCCGATCCCCCCGCGACCGGAAGTACCTCCGGGAACTTCTTGGCCCTATCGTGCGCGACAATATTGTGGAGGATCCTGCTCTTGACCTCGAGAGTGACCCTCTGCAGATCTACAGATCAGCCATCAATAATGAAGAGTTACGGACCGGTCGCCCCAGTCGCCGTCCTCTGGATGTTCCGCGAGAGATGGCCATCAAGGATCCGGAAACAAGAGACCTCTTCATCGATCATCTCCGTGACCTCCGAGAAATCTGCGACCAGTACCTGTTGGCCCTGGAAGACCTCTTGCCCAAGATGCCGTACGGTGTCCGGTTCCTCTGTCGCCAAATGTTCGAGGCCCTCTGCCAACAGTTCAAGAAAGAACCCCAACACCACATCTTGCAGATTGTCACGAACTGGCTTTGGCGCTTCTACATGCAGCCCGCTGTCATTGCTCCCGAGAACGTTGGTGTCATTGAGAAGCAGTTGAGCCCTCTCCAGAAGCGCAATCTCGGAGAGGTCGCCAAGGTGCTTGGCCAGGTAGCCTCGGGCAGGCCATTCGGCGGCGAGAACATCTATCTCCAACCCCTGAACGCTTTCGTGGGAGAGTCCATGGAGCGTTTGGCTCACATCACCCACGACCTCATCTCGGTACCAGACGCGGAGCGCAATTTCGATATTGATGAGTTCAACGACCTGTACTCCAAGAATAAGCCAACTCTGTACATCAAGATGACGGATATCTTTGCGATTCACAACCTCATCGTAGGCGATCTTCCGATGGTATGCCCCAACCGAGACGACGTTCTCCGCGAGATCTTGCAAGACTTGGGTAGTGCCAAGAACAACGAGAATGAGATGCTCTCGGCAGGCTCTTCTGATATTCAGCTCTACCTTACGCCGAAGCTGCACGACATCGACGATCCGGATGCGGAGGTTAAGGCTCTCTTCATGGAGACGAAGCGATGCATCCTGTACATTATTCGCGTGCAGACTGGCGCCAATCTCCTCGACATTCTAGTCAAGCCCATCAACCCCGAAGACGAACACAAGTGGCGGTCAGTACTGCGCGACGACAGAGTCAACGACGCCGGCACGAAGGGCGCGTACTCGGACGCCCACATGGTGGATGTGACCCGGATGTCGTACTACGACCTCAAGCGTACGGCGCTTGAGAACATTATGCGGTTGGAGCACATGGGCCGGATCTCCAAGCACAACTACTACCAAGATATCCTCAACGCCATCGCCCTCGACATCCGGACCAAGAGCCGAAGACGTGTACAGCGCCAGCGTGAATTGGAAGGTGTTCGGTCAACTCTCGCCAACTTGCACGAGAAGGCCAAGTACCTCGAGCAACAGCGCAAGAGCTATGACGACTACATTGAATCCGCAATGGCGACATTACAAAAGAACAAGGGGTAAGTCTAGACAAATCCTTTTCGTGTTCTGCATATCACACATATCCACATGTCCGATCCCCGGATGTGATCTCCAATTCTCCTCCCCTTCCCCCACTTTCAGTCTTGCTTCCCCATAATGCCCCATATTATAAGCACGGTCCAAGTGTGTCGCCATACGCTGACTGAATCTCGTCATATTTTACAGAAAGAAACGGTTCCTGCTTCCGTTCACCAAACAGTACAACCACCAGCGCGAACTGGAACGCAGCGGGCGGGTCCCCAAGTTTGGCAGTTACAAATATAGCGCTCGGGCTCTAGCGGAGAAAGGCGTGCTCGTCGGGTGGAGTGGCGTCACCGACTGGGAGAGGGTCAACCTCACCATTTCGTGCGACGAGGTTGGCGTCTTCTCGCTCGAGGGGTCCCGCGGCCACATCCAGATGCCGGGGGCAAGCGCCCTCGTACCCATTGAGGATCTGCTGCAGGCCCAGTTCGAGGCCCACCAGTTTATGAACCTTTTTGAGGGGAGCCTCAAGCTGAACGTCAACTTGTTGCTGCATCTCTTGTACAAGAAGTTTTACCGTACGCAATAAAGCGGGGTGGAGTTGCAGCAATCCGGTACAAGGTAGACAGACGGCAGAGGAGTACACCACAAAAGAGATATGTGAAGAGGATGGGATCAAAAAGGTACATGAGACATGGATTGATGGGATGGAATTGAGCACGCAAGCGTGTCCGTCGCTTGTGGGATTGGGGGCGTGCAGGATAATCTTTTGTTGCTTTACTCATGCCTCTGTATCTCTCAATAGGGGTTGCATGAGACGGGAATGTTTGAACTTGGGAACCCGCATATTTGAAGGGGTTTTTTTTATTGACAAAGCAAGGCGAGGGTGGGCGGTTTCTTGTGTTTACATTCGTCTTCTTCTTCGTCGTCACATTATTCTATTCGAGATCGCATTGCGGGGTGACGAAAATTCAATCGATTGGAGGTTTGGGGGGGGGGGGGGGCAGGGGGTGAGGAGGGAAGCACTGAAGGAAGCAGTATTGCTTGTAGGAGTAAATATGAGCAAAAAACAAAAAGAGAAACCACACTGTTCAAACGGATGAAGGTCAATGAGGTGGTGCTGGTGGGCGGAGAGGGCAGAGCGGGATGCTTTGGGAAGTTGAAGATGTAGCGGGATAGGAGTGCGATGCATGAGGAAGATTCCCCGCCAACACGTCTAGATTGGGTGTTCGTGTGTAGATAACTTTTTCCCTTTGAAATGATATACCCCGCATTGTTAAAAACTCACGATGGAATGGTGGTCGCTATTGTGCCGCGTGTAGACGACCAAGGCGCAGCATAGCCCATGATGTTTCCGAATAAGTGGTGGTGGTGGTGATGATGATGATACCGATGCACGCCCAACTGAAATAAACACATCAGAAAAAAAGCCAAGGTATCCGTAGCCTCGCGGATGTCATGGAGTTGGGGAAGAGTTTTTGGTCCCGTGGTCTCTCGTGTGGATGCCAAGAGCCGACGGCGAAACGCGAGGAGTACGGTCATGTGAGTTGTTTTGATACTTCTTTTACACAGTAAGGGGGCGCAGATAGAGTCACGGGATCCAAAGGGGGAAAATCGTAATGAGCTTTCCAAGCAAGGGAAGCGTGTCCTGTGTAATGGTGGTGTATGCATCTATCAGGTTGGTGGTGTAGTAAAGATTGATTGAGGCACCATTTTTGCGTGGTGTCTAGGACATGGGGAGGCGTTGGCGTTGAGATAGGGGAGATATGAGGGGTCCACGGCGGCTGAGCGGGGAGACGACGATGTTCTGGCCGATCATCGATCGTGTGCCTCTACCTCCCATTCACGGGGCCGGTTGGGCGCCTTCTGGTGTGTCATTGCGGTTATCAGTTAAATGCGTGGGTTGCTGGCACTGCGCACGCGTGTGATTGACAGTGTATCAACGAGGGTGCAGATAGGCAAAGCGGGACAAGGTCTAGGTGTGCTCGACGCTCGCGGGCACACGAAAGCGCTTTTCGCCGTAAATTAATGTGCTGGATTGTTGCATGTCTTGTCAGCCTTCTCGACGAGGGAAGGTTGATTTGTTGTTCGCTGTTGGTTGGTGCGCCGGTGAACGTGACGTTGTGCTCCGGAGGGGGACCCCTGGCCAATGTCTCAGCGGAGCAGGACGAGATGTGATTCGAGGGTCTCCTTGGATTTTGCTGCACGGTGTGCAGATGCCCGACGTTGACTAGAGCCTGGAGAGGAGGGAGGGGGGTTTGTTTTGGGGTCGGGAGCAGCTTGGCATTGTTTGTATGCCGCGAGTGGCCGCGAGACCGTCGACGGGATGTTCGGGGTGGAGGGGTAATACGCTATCCATTGAGATGCCAACCTTGGACGCAATGAGCCTGAGGGAGGGAATCGACGATATGCGCCAGTCATGCAATTAACGGGTGCGGAGAAGAAATGTGTGTGATGGGCTGGCTCATCAGATGATCACCAGTGAGCGAAGCGCACGACTCAGCCGAAAACGAGCTGGTTCGCCTGGTGCAACGTGGAGGCTGACCAACCTGAACAAACGCGTGGTGGGCGGGGATGCAAGGCAAGACGGAAGCGCATGGGAGGAAAGGAACGGATCGTCGGAGGGTTTAGTCCTCGCCCTTGGTGGGAAACCGGAAGAAAGGCCCTCATGTCTGATGCTGATGCTGAAATGCTGCGTTGCCGATGTTGATTGTTATGGGTGAAACGATAAATTGAGTCGGAATCCGCAGCCTAGTTGATGAAGCAATACTGGAGCGCAATGATGTGATTGCGGTATGGCTTGACCGGGAGCCGGGGCCACACCACCGGCGGTAAGCATTTATCGAGTATTACAGTTACTCACTGGTGCGTTGGTGCGTGCACCGGTGACCAGTAGATGCGAAAGACACATCGTTCCGGGACGGAGACGTCTAGACTCTAGAAGCGGTGCGAGGCAAGAAGATGAGCCACGCCCGGAGTAGGAGACCTTATTCCGATGGCGTGACCGGCCAGCCATGAGGGTAACCCCGCAAATGCGGGGTGGGAGCCGGCGGGAGGTCGGAGGTGGACGCCATCACGACATCTTCTGAGCTCGTCGATAGTGGAATTGTAATCCGGTTGATCTGCCAGGAGAATACGGATACGTGGCCCCTTAAGAGTGCTGTCAAGATGGCGCCGCCTTGGCATGGGGTGCAGATGCCAGGCCCAGATGAAAAGGACAGCCGAGAGGTGGATTCAAGAGCCAGGCGAGTCGTCGGTTGGTGGTTCCGACAGTCCCTCCCCGTGCCTGTCCAAAATTCCCCATCTAGAATCTGGAGACTGGAGAAGTGCCCCGTTCGCTTCGGTTCGCAACCACGGTGCTGGTGTTTGTGCCCTGCATTCGTACACTGGGGTCTGGGCCAGAATAATTGGGTGTATTACACATCACTTGTGTGTTTGTAGATGTTGCCTTCCGGCTGCACGCACACTCTGGGTCTTGTATGAATGTGCGTGATAACTTGCGTCGGACCCATCTCGTCTCAATGTTTGTTTCTCATGCTTCGGTTCGGTGCCTTTATCAGTGGAGGTCGTTGAAGGGGGAACGGAGTCCTCCGTAAATTTGTCGCGTGCGTGCAGGAATGGCATGCCCCCATTGAAGCGACCGTTATCGAAAGAATGTTCCCTTGGGCACACCAGGACCGTCCAATCGTCTAGCTAATCGGAAGAAGGCCTGTCCTTGGGTTGAGCGACGCTTATGCAGGTTGCGAGCAGGTCTTTGGGTAAGTGCCCAGCTGCAAGAGGGCGATTGGGGTATAGTCGACGAGATCCAGGGGTCCAATTAGCAGGGGACCAGCGAATGGGAAAGAATTTGTTATTCCCGCTTGAAGCATAACGAAGCTTGTTAGTGCTCGAGGAGTCTAGGGTGCCCCTACCAGTCATCACGAGAGGCCGAGATAGCACAAGAGTAAGACTAGCCGACCCATGCCCATGCTCAATGTTGGAGAAGGTGTAGCCGGCCGTTTGGGTTTCCGGCGCTGCGTTTTCATTTGTCGTGGGACGTGTTATTCACACCGCTAGCTATCGATTGTCGCATGGAGTGGCTCGGGTCCCACGGTGAGAGGAAAAGCGACTAGCCTTATCGCGGAGGAGCGTTGAAGGGTGATGCAGAATGGAGCCGGATGGAGAGGAAATTGCTTCTTGTGATGCGGATACGGATCACACCAGCATGCAGAGCTCATTCATTGACAAGAGACAGACTGTAACGACGAGTTGATGTTGCCGCCATGCTGACAAAGTGTTTGAGTGGCTGGTCGGTGCTTTTGCATGGGCTATTTCGCAATCGGCTGATCGGAAAACGCCATATTTCTGACGCATTGCGGTCGACCTGTCTTCCTTGGATAGAGTCACAGACTACGCAGGCGTGCCAGGTGTAAGCGTAGCGACGAGCTTAAGGTAGTGTGGTTTAGAAATTATAATGAGTTATCCGTATCATTGAATGGCGAAAGGAGAAGAAGGTGGAGGAAGCAGAGTTAAGGCGGTGACTAAACAAGTTTAGTAAGGTGGGTTGGAATTGGATGGCTGCTGTTGCTGTCTTACAGTTTTTTTTTGGCTGATGACCTACACGGAGTGTACGGTAATAAGGTACCTACCTCCCTTCCTTCCTTCATCATTGGATCGATGACCGGAGAGTGAATTTGTTGAAAATGACGGGAACGGGGTCCGGGCGATCCTGCTGTCCTCTGCCACCCACATCTGTCATTGTCCCTTCACCCCGTTCCTTCCCGCTCATCGGCCACCTCACCGTATTGCTCCTGGCACATGTGGCCTTGCTACCTTACCTTAGCTACGGATACTAAGTATTCCAAGTCGCCAAGGATGGGTGGGAGGAAAGAAGCAGCTGGAGCCCCGTGACATTGCATGAGTCGGGGAAAGCCCCACCGTACTGCACGAGCCACTTGGGCACATTCAGGCAATGCGACGGGGTCTGGGGTATCCTTATCTCAAGTACTCCGCAGATCCCTCGTTTGGTGCATATGTAGTGTCTGTGCATTGGCGTGGCCCCCGTTTGGCGTTTGGCGTCTGGCGCTGCTTCTCCTTGCCTCGCCCTCCTGTCCATCCATCCACGCCCGTCTTCTCCACGTCCCGTCGTCCCTTCCTATCGGGCTCCTAGGGCCATGGCCCATGGCTGGTCCTAGGTAAGGCAGGTCGACTGTCGAGGCGGACGGGACTGCTCTCGCTCTCTTCTCTTGGCTCACTTTCTTAAAGGACGCTTCCTCCCACATGAATTGTGGTTAACTTTCTTCTCTCTTTTCTAGATCATCCGGAAGACGAAGACTCAATCCATTGCGCTTTCCTCCTAATCACTGACCATCCCTTGTCCTTGGTCACTTATAAACTTTCCAATCACTGCTCACCATCGCACTTGACACACGAGCACACATATTCACATCGGCTCTTTATCAGCCCTCTCATAAGCCACAAACATTTTCCTCCCACGCAACCAAGGATAACACCTCAACCACCATCTCCATCGAACTTGCTCAAGTTTCAATAAACAAATCATACTCGAGACCATTGGCTACAAGCACAATGGCTCCCGATCTCAACTCACTTCCCTCTTCGCCTCTGGCGCAACCCGCCAATGGCAAGTCTGCCAACGGCAACGGCAATGGCGCACCGAACGCGAAGCAACCCAATATCCTCTTCATCATGGCCGATCAATTGGCCGCACCCCAGCTCAAGATGTACAACCCCGAGTCACAGATCAAGACACCAAACCTGGATGCTCTTGCCGCTGAGTCTGTTCAGTTCGACTCTGCCTACTGCCCCTCCCCGTTGTGCGCACCATCGCGCATGAGTTTGATCACCGGTCTTTTGCCCATGAAGATTGGTGCTTACGACAACGCCAGCCAGATCTCCAGTGAGATTCCCACCTACGCACACTACCTGCGTCTGAAGGGCTACCAGACTGCGCTGGCAGGCAAAATGCATTTCATCGGGGATCAGCTTCACGGCTATGAGACTCGCTTGACTAGCGACATTTACCCCGGTGACTTTGGCTGGGTCGTCAACTGGGACGAGCCAGACACCCGTCTTGAGTGGTACCACAACTCCAGCTCCATCCTCCAAGCCGGCACTTGCGTGCGGAGCAACCAGCTGGATTACGACGAGGAGGTCATGTTCCGCTCCACTCAGTTCCTCTACGACCACGTCCGTGAGGGTCCCGAGAAGCGCCCTTTCGCTCTCACCGTGTCTTTGACTCACCCTCATGACCCCTACACGATTGAGGACAAGTACTGGGATCTCTATGAGGACGTCGATATTGCTCTTCCCAAGGTTCGCATTCCCAAAGAAGAACAGGATCCCCACAGCAAGCGTCTCATGAAGGTCTGCGATCTTTGGGACTATGATTTCACCGACGACCAGATTAAGCGGGCTCGCCGCGCATACTACGGCGCTGTCAGCTACGTTGATGACTGTGTCGGAAGACTCTTGTCCGTTCTCAAGAAGTGCGGTCTGGATGACAATACCATCATCGTCTTCAGCGGCGACCATGGCGACATGCTCGGCGAGCGTGGACTGTGGTACAAGATGAGCTACTTTGAGTCTTCCGTCAGAGTGCCGCTGTTTGTCCGCCACCCCAAGGACTTTGAGCCCCATCGTGTGGACAAAAACGTTTCTACCCTCGACATTCTCCCGACGCTGTGCGATTTGGTCGGCACGAAGCCTGCTCCTGGTCTACCCATGGATGGTGTTTCATTGCTGCCCCATCTTCAGGGCAAGACTGGCCACGACAAGGTCTACGCCGAGTACACCGGCGAGGGCACTGTCAGTCCGCTCATGATGATCCGAGAGGGCCCTTGGAAGTACATCCACTGCCCTGCAGACGGCACCCAGTTGTTCAACCTCAAACACGATCCGCTCGAGCTGGTCAACCTGGCGTCATCCAAGGCCATTGCCGGCAAGCTGCTGGACGAGGAAGCCAAGGCAAAGCTTGACGAGTACAACGCCGAGACAAAGGCCAAGTGGGACTTTGATGCCATCACCGAGCAGGTCTTGCAGTCTCAGCGCAAGCGTCGCCTTGTGTGGGGCGCTCTTACCCAGGGCCAGTTCACTAGCTGGGACTACGACCCCGTTGATGACGGTAGAATGAAGTAAGTTGTGATCCCGGCATAATGAACCTCCAGACTCAATACTAACATCTCTCAGGTACATCCGCTCGCAGATTCCTCTGGACGACCTCGAGCGTCGCGCTCGATACCCGCCCGTGGACAAGTACGGTCGGGAGGTTGACCGCGCCACAACTGGTCACAGGGTTCTTCACGACCAAGCTGGATCTCACGGCCAGTAAATCTTTTGCATATTTATGATGATAAAGACACCAAAATGCATGTCACAGGGGCGTTGGGGCATATCATTTGATTTACAGCACGCGATATCTTTTCTCTTCTTTCTCGCAGATATCCGCAAGGCGATCAGGCGCATGGTCATGATCTTCAGGACAGACCAGACGCCCTTTGTATTTTAGCTTTCAATGGGGCTTAGGACATGAATGCCCAAGAATTAGCACATAAGCAAGTTACCAGTTGCAATGAAGGTCCTGTCTCATTGGAACGTGACACTAAACCTCTTGAGGATTACTCAGAGACCTTTTTAAGCAGCTCGCTCGTCGTCACGAAATCCCGACTGCCTCATTTGACGTGCTACTCCCATTACGCCGTGCTCATTTAATGGGACCGCCTTGGCTTTTCTAACAAGCTGAGTGCTTTGCCACGTCGGTAGCTGTATTTGAATATCGAATATCTTATGTCAAGCATGCAAACCCGAAGCCAATTGAGTGTGGTCGTTTCCCCGTGACCTGGAAGAGCCTCGAACGAGTCTGAGGGTGAATGGTCGTCTGGTCTCCCTTGTATGCTTACATACCTACCTTCTACCTTGCTAACTTGGGAAAACCGAGAGGAATTCCATCCCGCGTGGCCCCTGCTCCCGGCCCTGCATCGCTTTTTCAGCTGGGGGTTGCGCCGGGCCAGCGGGGTACGCGAGGTACGTGCTGACGCCGCGATCGCTGCCCACACCCCCGTTCGACGCGGAGCTCCTGGACCCATTTAAATTACCCCCGGGCCGAGTGGATTGGAACGTCACTCGTACCTTTTCTCCCCTCCTCAACCTGGATAGAGGGAGCTCAATTTCCGGTAAACTCTCAACAAAACCACCCCCACGCTCTCTACTCCCGACGACGTCGAAGATTCAATTGCGCAGTCGCATCGCCTCACGACACAACTCATCCAACACCTTTTCCCCTTCTGCGACTCGCTAAACACTCAACATTCCCCGGCGCGTCGAGTCGCGTGAGCCGTGCGACTTCCATCACCCGCTACGATCCCCAAAGAACCTCTACTTTTCTCCGATCTGCGACGAGCCGCACGAAGACGAAACAACGCACAAAAAAAAAGACCACGGGCAATGGACAAGCCGAACGCGCTCGGCATCACGGCCGATGAATTCAAGGCAATTGAGCAGACGCGCCAGCGTCTGTTCCAACTCTCCAACAGCATCCAGGGTCTGCGGATGGACGTCTTGAAAAGCAACCCCCTTCCCCCCCCCTAAGCTTTTCCCCCCCCCCCCCCCCCCCCCCCCCCTCCTTCCTCGTAGCTCCACATCCATCAAGACACACGATTCAAGAAAGAAGGAAAAAAAGATTTCTAGACGTGCTAACATTTTGCGCCACGACAAAAACAGAGCGTCCCTCCAAGCACAATCCCAAATCCTCCTCCGCAACCTCCAATCCCTCCTCGAGACCCTGACAGAAAACACCCACGTCTTCCAGCACCTCCACGTCTTCCCGGACGTCGCCTACCCGGGCCGCGTGCACGAGAACATCCTGCTGCAGCTGCTCCGCAAGAAGCTCGAGCCGGGCGTCGAGGAGTGGGTCGAGCGCGGGCGGGAGACGACGCGGGAGCTGCGTGGCGCGAACGTCGCTCCTCCTTCCTCGTCGGACGGCAGCAGTGTTGGCATTGGCGGCGGGCCCGGTATTGCTGGCGGACCTGTCGGTGCTGGCAACGGCGGCGGCGAGGCCCAGCTCGAGGCGGTGTGGCGCGACGTGCGCGCGTGGACCGTCGAGCGGGTGCAAAAGTACGTCCTCGAGGAGGCGGGGGACGTGTACACCGAGGACGAGCGGCGGATGGGGGTGGAGAATGTGAGGACTGGGCTAAGGAGGGGGCTCGAGGAGGATGACGAGGATGACGATGATGAGGACGAGGAGAGCGATGAGGAGGGCGGCGGTGGTGGTGATGGGGACGTGATCATGTCCGGGCAGTCGCAGAAGACGAAGAAACCGACAAAGCCAACGGGCCCGGAGCCGGAGATGCTCTTCTGGTTCGAGGCGAGGGGCGATTTCGACTTGCCGCGGAACGTGGACTTGCTGAGTCAGGCTGGTATGAAGCGCGGGCGGTAAAGTTGGGCAGGCGGCGAGAGAGAGTTTGGAGAGAAAGCGAGAGACGGAGAGAGTTCTCGGTGAAGAGGGGGGACTGATGATACCCGGCCGCGACGACGGCCTTCTTTGGAGTCCTTTTTCTTAAAAAGTTGTTGCCAACCTATCTACATAGAAGGTAGGGGGGAGCTTTCATAGTCTCACTTTGCGATGGAAAGTTCATTTACTACCTACGAAGAGGAAAAAGAAAAAAAGACTTGGGGCAGCAGTGATCAACAGGTAAATTCATAACTCCGCTCTGCGAGAATCAGTCATTCCCCGCCCCCCCCCCCCCCCGTTCGCGTCCTCCAGTTGTTGTTGTTGTTCGCTACCATCGCCAGCGACGCTTTGCCTGCACTTCCCGAGGCTTGGAGTCCTTGAGGAATGCGCTCCCCGCGTCTCTCAATGGGCTCTGGGAACTTTCTGGGGAAAAAGACCAAAAAAAAAAAGAAAAAGGAAACGGCTCAGCCAGCTAGATTGGGAGCTGGAAATGATTACTGATTAGGTACCGTAGACGCAGGTACGAGTCCTCCTCGAATGCTAGGTAGACTGCCCACCTCTGTTATTCTCTTTCATTATCAACTCAAGACGGCCTATGCTGGTGCTATCTAGTGCTGCATCGTCACTATCCTCTGGCTGCTCTGCATGATATCAGTCTCTACATTGCTACCAACGCAGGCCCTTAGCGGCGGAAGGGCCTAACATGACGATTAGATAGATAACCAGCTTTAATTGCGGTCCAGGAAGGCAATGGGGGAGTAGGTTTGTAGGTCTTCTTCTCGCGATCATACCACTTGACTCTCCAGTGATCCAGACTCCATGACTCCCGCTTCGCGACTGACTTGAGCCGCTGCACATCCATAATCTCGCCGGGATCAAAAGTGCAACGAACCATGGACGTCCCTTCGACGATTTCTCGCATTGCCAGCGGAAACTTGTCAAATAAATAAGACTCGTTGAAGGCGGACCAGATGGCGGCCACGTCATTTCTCTGGCTGTTTCTCCTCATCCCATACGGTTCTGGAGGAAGATCGCCGTTTTGGAAACATTCGTCCATCGCCTGCTGCCAAGCAGCGTCGCGCAGAACCACAGTCTGGAAGATCTCTGTACACTGCGGATCGCCCTCTCCGTCCAAGACTAATGTGAACGACTTGGCGGGCATGCCGGCGGGGATAAGTGGCAGGGTCTCAATGACCCAGCGCGCGACGGCGAAAGATATCTCGTTGGCCTCCAGTTGTCGATATTCTTTCGTCCGCCAACCAATTGCTTCTGATATACTTGAATGGTAGAAGAAGGCATTGTGCCACAAGCTGACGCGTCGCTCTATCCGCATGGCGGGATTCTCTTGACAAAAGGGGATTAACCCCATGGCGTGACACGCGGGGTTCGAGACAGACTCCCGGTCTTCGATCAGCACGATATCTCTCAGGTGCGCTCGGGTCTCTAGCGAATTGGACTCCAGAAACCGGATGGCAACAGCTGCTGCAGAATAACGATACATGGCACGTCGTGTAGCGGATTCAGAGCCCATCCAGCCGCCTAAGAAGCCAAACGATCTGAACGAGGACTTCCCGCCGAGCGCGTCCACCATTTGTCGGAGATCATATTGAGTTGGAATCATCCAAGGGGCCGGATCCAAGTCGACAAGAGGTCGGGTGCCATCTCTTTTGCAAAAGGCTTTTGCGAACTCGTCATTAAATCGATGCCGGTAATCTAAATTTGAGATCGTCTGCAGCGCAAAGCGCACAAAATCGCGGTGGACCGAGGGAGGTTCACCCCATGGGCCTTGCTTGGACGACCGGCCCTGTGTACTGTGCCATGTATCGTGCTTGATCATGTCGAGTACAGGTGTGAACTGTGGGAATGTTCCCGAGATCTCAGCGCAGATGTCGTCCCAGAGAAAAAGCTCTGCGTGATTGAGGTCCCTTTGTAGAGAATCGTGCAGCATCGTCATGACGACATCAAAGTCTCTAGCTCTGTGGCGTTCGTATGGCGAGTAAAAGGTTGAAACGGTGATGGTGTTCGCTTCCAGTGCAATGCCCCTCATTTCTTCGGCAATGCGTTTGCACGTGTACGTAAGGGCCAGGTCGATTGGTCTGCCCATGGCATTTCTGAGTCTGTTCGATTCGGGGTTTAGGACATAGCCTCCGTCGGACACGACGTAGAGCCGGTAAATCATGTCCCGTAGCTCGCGAGGAAGGTGAAAAAATGTAGCCATGGCGTGGTACTTTCTTTCAGTTACGTAGAAGTCGTGTGTATGTGACGATCGAAGATGCCGGGCGAATGATTTTGAGTCGTGGGGTTTGGGTGATGATGAGATGCAGCGGTTATTGAATGTGGTGTTGGACAACCACAGGCACAATGGAGAGACGTGGGAGGTATTTAAGCGTGCTAGCCTTGGGGTGAGGTGATTAAGGTTCTCAGGTGTCTAACACAACGGAGAAAGGCTGGTAACTAAGGTAGGTGGTACCTTGAGGTTCCTTACCTCACGTGCATCCGCCAAGGTACCTAAGGTAGGTATGTGGCTTCCATTGGAAAGATGGAAGGTTCGCCGGGTGTGGCCCTAGGATTTAGAGGAGCCACAGTGAGGCTGAAGTACCACGGTACTTTTTCCAACTCACTTTAGGTACCTTAAGGTACTTTAGGCAACCACGCTACCTGGAAGGATCCTCATTAAAGTACCTAAGGTAAACGCAGCCGAGAAATCTTCCCACACGCTCGGGCGCCTAACGCTGAGCAGCCCACAGCTTGAAAGACACCCAGCATAGCAATTGAGATGGCGAACAATAGATCACGGCAACAAGGGGAACCAAAATTAAGGGACAATTGTATTTTATGTGGTGGTTTTTTTTCCGGCTTTACAGGCACAAAAGATCGACCTTAACGGGATCACGCTTTCAAGGGAAATCACACGATACAGTACACTTTTTAACTACACAATACGCGCAATGTATCCCAAGCACGCGCTCAACGCAATATAGTGATTTCGATACGAAAACCGCCATTCAATTCGGGATGGGCAAGCTGCCCTCTTCGCTCAATCTCGTGTTAGCTCCATGTCTCTATTCTCTAGAAGATGAGGGAGGGGTACGCTGCTTGCTGACGACAGGCTGAGCGACATACTCACGCGGCGGCGCCGGCCGGAAAGGTCGACGGCAGAGGTCGGCCGTAATGGTTGGCCGCAATGGTCGGCCGCAATGGTCGGCCGCAATGGTCGGAGGCGGCCTTCTGGCACGATGGGTATTAGCAAAAGTTCATCTCAAAAATGGCTGTCATTGTGTAATGCATCCGTAGTAGGGAATTTACTCACCCTCAACCGCAGAGGTTCTGAACTTTGATGGCGACGTAGAGGTTTCCGGAGAAAGGGCCAAATGGGCCAATATCTGCTGCTCTTCTTCCTCTCATGTCAGTCGTTGTTTAGTGCATCACGAAACTTACATCGTACTTGCCGTACCAGAGCTCGCAAAGATTCTTTCCATCCTCATCGCTTCCAACATCGCCCAAAGCTGCTCTAAGGGTAGTTAGCGTCTACCACAGGGATAGAGTAGAAGCACTTATGACCAACCTCCATTCAAACCAAACAAATCCACCAAACAAATCCACCAAACAAATCCACCAAACAAATCCACCAAACAAACCCATCAATACACAAACCACCACCTGGACAGCTAGTCAGACAACCAGTCAAGAGG